>NC_068425.1:14466896-14651896 GCF_023373465.1 Oncorhynchus keta | reverse complement strand
GTGTGTTGTGTTGTTATGTGTGTGTGTGTGTGCGTTTCAGGGGCGCTCCCTGCGGGAAAACGCCACCCTGCGGCGGATGCAGAGACGCAGCTTCACCCCTGCCAGCTTCATGGAGGAGGACGTGGTGGACTTACCTGATGAGCTGGACACATCCTTCTTTGCCAGAGTAAGGACATGTCCTCGTCTACTCTGTAGTTAGAAACTCATCTCAAGCCTCCATCTAAAAGAGAACATACAGCACCCCCTGGAGGTCTCTAACAGAGTTGCAGCCAGGGATAGAGTCTAAAGGCCTGTGATTGGCCGACCAATTAGTGTGTGTTTTCATTACGGCCAGGAGTTTTTCCTAAACCATGTGTGAGCTGACCAGGAAAATCTCCTGTGCCTAGTTCCCACCCACTACTGTTCTCAGACCTGGCCTACCCCCTCCCAATCCCTCCCCCAGGACTGTCTGATGCAGGAAGAGTTGTCCACATACGCTGACGAGGTGTTTGAGTCTCCGTCGGAGGCGGCTATGATGGATGCGGTGCTGGAGGAGGGCAGTAAACTGGACGAGACGGAGCTGACCGGCAGCGCTCTGGACAAGAGTGAACTGGAGAGGAGCCATCTCATGCTGTGAGTCAGGCACACCCATCATGACAACAAGTCCACAGAAACATCTGAAATGACTACAGTATCTTTGGTTTCCTGTTGCCAATATCCAATACACTACCAGAGCATCTCAGTGAACCATTCAGTTGTGATGACACAGTGTTTGGTTTAAAGAGAACCCACACGCTCTCCAAGGGTGGTTCTGTGGTGGGTTCCTCTTTAAACAGACTTTACCCCTCCTCCTCTCTGTCTCCCCTCCCATCACAGGCCTCTGGAGCGAGGGTGGCGTAAGGCCAAAGAGGGAACCCCAGGACCGCCCAAGGTGCCCTTGCGGCAGGAGGTGGTGAGTGTGAACGGACAGCGACGGGGGCAGCGCATCGTTGTGCCCGTCAAGAAGCTGTTCGCCCGGGAGAAGAGGCCCTACGGGCTGGGCATGGTGGGGAAGCTCACCAACCGCACCTACCGCAAGCGCATCGACAGCTATGTGAAGAGGCAGATAGAGGACATGGATGACCACAGGTAATGGTCTCTATAAGTCCATGCTGAGGCTCAGCGTGTTTAATACATGAGACCATTGGTGTAGAGTAGAGCACATCTGTTTAAAACCGTTGTTTTCTAATATGGACATTGTGTTTCCATCAGGCCTTTCTTTACGTACTGGATCACCGTTGTCCACTTGCTGATCACCATCCTGGCTGTCTGCATCTATGGCATCGCCCCCGTGGGCTTCTCCCAGCACGAGACGGTTGATTCTGTGAGTACCACCTCACTTCCCTAGTCAAATCAAATCAAAGTTTATTTGTCGCGTACACAGTTTAGCAGGCGTTATTGCGGGTGCAGTGAAATGCTTGTGTTACTAGCTCCTAACCGTGCAGTAAAATATTAATCAAATAATCCAAAACAATATTCAAGAGTCCTCTGAACAAATCATTACAGCTTTACAATGGCCTTACAGTCGTTATGACCTTCTATTCCATCCTTCCAGGATCAACTTGAAATGTGAAATGTTTCCCTCCCCAGGTTCTAAGAAACAAAGGTGTATATGAAAATGTCAAGTTTGTACAACAAGAGAACTTCTGGGTCGGGCCCAGTTCAGTAAGCACCTTTCACATTGCTCCCTTTTGTTCATTCAAACATTCTGTTCCAGGACCAGATATGTCCGATCCTTTCAGTTTGGAAGGTACTTATGTGAGCGCTTTAACTAGGCCTGATAAAGGGATGGTGTTCTATGTGTCTATTCCTGACTGTCTGCATGCCATCTGTCTCCCTCGTTAGGAGGCTCTGATCCACCTGGGGGCCAAGTACTCTCCCTGCATGCGTCAGGACCAGCAGGTGCACGACCTGATCCGGGACAAGAGAGACATAGAGAGAGACTCTGCCTGCTGTGTGCGCAACGACCGCTCCGGCTGTCTACAGACCTCAGAGGAGGAGTGTTCGGTGAGTCGTGAATCCCTCTCCGTCTCTCTCACTCACTCTCTCCACCTCACTCTTTTGTATTCTACCTCCACGAGAGATCTATTCAGGGGTCAATATTTTTACCTTTCCATCTTTGTTTTGTCTCAGAGTACTCTGGCCGTGTGGGTGAAGTGGCCGGGGCCTCCCAGCACCCCTCAGCTGGAGGGCAGAGACAGGCAGTACGGCTCAGTGTGCCATCAGGACCCCCGGTGAGAGAACCACTCTGACATTCAGCAGTACGCCGTCACACCCCTCATGCTACTGTAGTTACACTGTGTGTTTATTGGGACCACTGACTGAACTGTGTATCCATACTAATATTTCATTCATATTTTTCACCCCACAACAGGATTTGCCTAGAGCCAGCATCGGTGGCACCACATGAATGGCCTGATGACATCACCAAGTGGCCAGTGAGTATTGTGGAACCCCATTGGTCATGATGAGAAGGTGAGAGGTCAGAGCACCTGTCAATCAGTCAGTGTCTCACTGTTTCCTCTGGCTGTGTTTTTAGGTTTGCACCAGGTACAACACAGGGAACCACACCAACCTGCCTCACATAGACTGCACCATCACAGGCCGGCCCTGCTGCATCGGCACAAAAGGGAGGTGAGGAGAGCCTACATACAAAACCAAACATGCAAACATTCACGCCAGACACAACACACACATTCAGGGTCTATTTACTATTGACACTGTGGTGTTGATTTGCCTGTGTCTGTGGTACATGTAGTTGGTAGATGGATGTTTAAACAAGGCTGCATCTCAATAATCTATATGGACTTCCTCTCCCCTCTTGCCTTCATTTTCACTGATCTGGTAAAGCAGCAATATGTAAGCAGTGTAGTGGTCACCATGTGTCATGTTCATGACCTATCAGTGCACATGAAGGGGAGGAGTCAAGAGAGTGTGTGGTCACGAGGTCATGCTGTGGTTCTCCCGTTCCTCAGGTGTGAGATCACGTCCAGGGAGTATTGTGACTTCATGAAGGGCTACTTCCACGAGGAGGCGACTCTCTGCTCCCAAGTAAGTAAGCATCTCTCTACTCAATGAATATCTGACTATTACGTTGCGTTAGGATATTGCCAAGTCATCTTCAGTGGCTAGCTAGTATGATGGATACGATAGCCCCTGTCCTACAAAGACATAACCCAGACCATAACCCCCGACCCCGTTCCAACTAGGATAATGAGACAGGCTGAGTCGGAGGCAGCCGTTGAGGAGCAGAGGAAGATCTAAGCTGTGAGAGTGGATAGTGTTTAATCACCATACAGGGTGCCACACAATACCCTACTGAGTATGCAAACTGTCCTCACTGTAATCCCCTCTGCTCTGAGCTACAGAATATCCAGGCCACAAGTAAATATATTCACGCATGAGGTTCTTCATTATCAATATGACGTATTCATTCCACAATATGTGTCAAATGAAAATGCATCCTCTACTACTAGTACTTGCAGTGACATCCTCATCTTAGAATAGCTTGACAGTAAAAACAAAAGTTATCGTAAATTCAGTGGGCATCAGTTATGCTATTGTGTGTGTGGTTTCGCGTGTGCGTGTGTGCGTGTGTGTGTGTGTGTGCCAACAGAGATAAAGAGAGAGATGGTGTCCTGTATGTGATGTAGTCTACCTCCTCCCCCAGGTTCACTGCATGGATGATGTGTGTGGCCTGCTGCCTTTCCTCAACCCAGAGATCCCAGACCAGTTCTACAGACTGTGGCTCTCTCTCTTCCTGCACGCTGGGTAAGTGGCTGCCTGCCTCTGCCATTTCATCACAAATCCTCTGTCCATCCTAGCAGCATTTAATACATTCGACCGGTACTGTGCTGTTAGACATCCCTGGAGCAGCTGTATTATAATGAGGCAGAAGGGTGGCCTACGATTCCTTCCATTGGGTGACCAATTATGTGTCCTCTCACTGGTTCATTATGTTTCATGTACACGTTCTCCAATAGCTCCTTCTTCAAGCGCCTCATTATTGTCTTTGACTTCTTCAGTCAGAATGTCAGTGGTTCCAGGTGTCATGAGCCTATTAGTAGCAGGAGCTGAGTGTTTACACTAACGTACCACTGAGGAAGAGGAGGGAGCAGAGTAGCAGTCCTCTTTCATCTCTCTGCTGCCTCTTATCTGTCTCTCCTCTCCTCTCCTCCCCGGGGTAATTAAAGGAAGTGTCCTCTCTGCAGGCAGCAGCCCTCATTAGGCTTGAGGAGATAGACAGACAGCAGAGACATATTGATGCTGGATAAACTAGAGATCCCTGGTTGGCTGGCTGTGGAGGTGTCTTCTCACAGCAGCTGGATTAGCTGGATCCCTTCATCACATGCAGAGGACATACTCTTACATTCACACGCATACACGCTGTAGGATCCTTCATGGTGTAGCATGTCTTTCAGTCCTCCTGTAGGATCCTTCACTGTATGGTGTAGTGTGTCGTTCTGTCCCCCTGTAGGATCCTTCACTGCATGGTGTAGCATGTCTTTCAGTCCTCCTGTAGGATCCTTCACTGCATGGTGTAGTGTGTCGTTCTGTCCCCCTGTAGGATCCTTCACTGCATGGTGTAGCGTGTCGTTCTGTCCCCCTGTAGGATCCTTCACTGCATGGTGTAACGTGTCTTTCTGTCCTCCTGTAGGATCCTTCACTGCATGGTGTAACGTGTCTTTCTGTCCTCCTGTAGGATCCTTCACTGCATGGTGTAACGTGTCTTTCTGTCCTCCTGTAGGATCCTTCACTGCATGGGGTAACGTGTCTTTCTGTCCTCCTGTAGGATCCTTCACTGCGTGGTGTAACGTGTCTTTCAGTCCTCCTGTAGGATCCTTCACTGCGTGGTGTAACGTGTCTTTCAGTCCTCCTGTAGGATCCTTCACTGCGTGGTGTAACGTGTCTTTCAGTCCTCCTGTAGGATCCTTCACTGCGTGGTGTAACGTGTCTTTCAGTCCTCCTGTAGGATCCTTCACTGCGTGGTGTAACGTGTCTTTCTGTCCTCCTGTAGGATCCTTCACTGCGTGGTGTAACGTGTCTTTCAGTCCTCCTGTAGGATCCTTCACTGCGTGGTGTAACGTGTCTTTCAGTCCTCCTGTAGGATCCTTCACTGCGTGGTGTAACGTGTCTTTCTGTCCTCCTGTAGGATCCTTCACTGCGTGGTGTAACGTGTCTTTCTGTCCCCCTGTAGGATCCTTCACTGCGTGGTGTAACGTGTCTTTCTGTCCCCCTGTAGGATCCTTCACTGCATGGTGTCAGTGTGCTTCCAGATGACCATCCTGAGAGACCTGGAGAAGCTGGCAGGCTGGCTGAGGATCTCCATCATATACATCCTGTCTGGCATCACCGGAAACCTAGCCAGCGCCATCTTCCTGCCCTACAGAGCAGAGGTCTCAATAAACCCATAACACATACTAACACGCACACCTCAATATGTAGGGTTCAATTTGGACAGCTCAGAACACATGACTGATAATAGTGTCAGATGAGACAGACAAGATGTATGGTTCAGACTGGGGGTGATTTTTCATTGTTTTGTGCAGCTCATAGAATGTGTCTAATAGAATGTGTCCACTCTAGGTGCTGAGTATTTCTATGTTGACCTGAGTGGTCCCTCTCTCTCCCCCTCCCTCCGTCAGGTGGGTCCGGCAGGCTCCCAGTTTGGCATCCTGGCCTGCCTGTTTGTGGAGCTGTTCCAGAGCTGGCAGATCCTGGCCCAGCCGTGGCGGGCCTTCATCAAGCTGCTGTGTGTAGTGCTCTTCCTCTTCGCCTTCGGCCTGCTGCCCTGGATCGACAACTTTGCCCACATCTTTGGCTTCATCTCTGGCTTCTTCTTGTCCTTCGCCTTCCTGCCCTACATCAGCTTCGGACGCATGGACATGTACCGCAAGCGGCTGCAGATCATCGTCTTCCTGGTGGTGTTCTTGGGGCTGTTCGCCGGCCTCGTGGTGCTTTTTTATGTCTACCCCATCAAGTGTGACTGGTGTGAACTGCTCACCTGCATCCCCTTCACAGACAAGTTCTGTGAGAAGTATGACCTCAACGCCCACCTCCACTGAGGAGACGGAAGGTAGCGCCGGAGGAGGGACGTCAGGTCAAGAGGCATCGATTGGCAGGTGTTATCAACCAATCCTTGTCTCTGTTCTGCCCTATAGTGTGGCTAAAGAGGAGGGGAGGGTCCTGTGTGGCGTTCCCTCTCCTCTGGCTCTGTGAACTGAACTTTGATGACAATATGCTTGTGTTTTTTACTCGGTCTGTCTGTATGAATAAGTAGGAATGCCACTGCACTCGTCATGAGACATTAATCACATTCTTTTCACCCCCCCACACACACCATTTTCTCTCCTCCACTGACCAATGAGAGAAGGGTATGGTCTAACCCCTTATCTAAGCCCCTCCCACATTTCTCTCTCTTCACGTATAAGGCAGAGTTTGGAGGAGTCATCACTGGTACAATAGACAGAAGGAAATATTTCTGTATTTTTTCAATTTGTTCTTTTTTCAATTTTATTTTCATGTTTTTAACACTCACAATCCAGGAGTAGGTTTTGTAATTATTCAGGCAACCTCTCAAAACAACCAGGGACAAACAAATCAGACATTAATACCTTTGGTGCCTTGCTGATAAATGTACCAACTACTGCCATATTTTTGTTACAATACGTTGAGCACTCGAATGCTATCCTTTTTATTTGTTTGTTGCTTCTTAAGAAGTAATGATTGATTGAAACAAGGTAGTGTTTTAGCTACCTATCTACTCATATGTAACTGAATAGAACAAGTAAAAAACTTGAAAAGAAATCCGTCGGTGAAGTCTGATTTTCTGTGGTGACTGATGCTGTCCTTTACTTTCAGACATGAACATTAGTTAGCGTTCGCTAACAATCAGCTTTGTTGAAGGCACCACTGTTTTCGTGATGTATGTCAATGTTAAAGGGAGTATGAGGAGCTATAAAATCAGTGGCATCGTTTCCCTTTGTTGCCTTAGTACATCCTAGTGTTAATACGAAAAGGTAAGCAAAAGCCTAACATTTCAACACACCAGAGGACTAATACAAAAATAAAATGGTATTTACATCACACTCAGAGAACTCAATAATAGTCAATAATAGTAGTATCTCAGTAACAGTATCTCAATAACAATAGTAGTATTAGTATCTCAATAACCATAGTAGTATTAGTAATAATAAAGACCTCAAACAAGAATAGTACTACAAAGTACGATTTGTGGCAAGGAATATTTCATTTAAATACTCTCAAAATTAAGCATAATAAAAATGAAGAATGTTGGGACTGAAAAGTTTGAACTTTGTTAATTCAATGACGTATACACAAAATATGCTGAAACTCGACATTGCATCTCAAACATATTCTGATTCTGTCTTCTATCGCTAACAGACATTTTTTTGCTTTCTGTTGCTGTTTTCTAAGAAAACCCATCCTTGTCCCCTTCATGTGGTGGTGCATGTCCCCTCTCTATGTCGCAGGGGGTCGGGATGCTGTCTGTGAGGCACTGAAAGATGGTGTCTCGGAGCCTGCTGGTGCTGCAGCTGAGATTGATGGGGCAGTGCCTTCTCTCATGCACCTGTGGTTGCAACCTGATCTCAGAGCATTTCATATTATTCTGTATGTAAATCTGGGACAATCCATTTAGTATGATATGTTACGTTTGGTATGGTATGTGTTGATTGGTAGACATCCGTCACCCATTTCAGATATGATATGTTACAAATTACAATTCGTAGGAAATGTTCAGAATTTGCAAAGCATACAATATATTGGGATTATACAAAAAGTATGATATGTTGAAAATCCTAGCTAGGTGCCTAATGTTAGCAAGCTCGCTAACATTACCTAGGCTAAGGGTTAGGGTTAAGTTTATGAGTTAGGTTAAAGGGTTAAGGTTAGGGTTAGGTTTAGGGGAAGATTAGCTAAAAGGGTAAAGGTTGAAGTTACGTGAAAGGTTAGCTAAACATGAAAGGTCAGCTAAAAGGGTTAAGGTTAGGCTTAGGGGAAGTTTTGGATAACATCCTAAGTAGTTGCAACGTAGCTAAAAAGTAGTAAGTACTGAAAAGTTGTAAAGTTGTCCGTGATGAGATTTGAACTCGCAACCTTTGCTAGATGTTTGTGTTATACACCCACTCATCCTGACCAACCACCCTCCTTAAGTAACCATCTGTCTTATGTGACCATACCAAATGTAACCTATCATACTAAATGGAGGGTCTCGATTTTACTTACAGAATATTATGAAATGCTCTGAGACCAGGTTGGTGCTTGGATCTGTCTGTCTGCTATAGTGTGGCCTGGACGGTCAACTGTGATGACCAGAGTCTATGTTTACATGGTGGATGAGTTCCAGTGCTAGGGTTGATGTGATTATGAGTGGGGTGGTGATGGCCGGCAGTGACTAGCAGCCGCTGTTCCGCCGCGCGTAGGCCGCTCCGCCGATATGGTACTCCATCTCCTGGAAGGTGAGGTTGGGCACGGTGATGGCAGAAGGACCCTTCTCCTTGAAGCCTGCCTTCTGGTAGAAGGGAACCAGGAAGTCCTCACAGGCCAGCAGGGCCCTCCGGAGGCCTGGGACACATCGCAGGTACTGCAGGTAGCGCCACAGCAGGATGGAACCTTTACCCTGCTGGCGAGCGTGGCGGTGCACAGACAGTACATGGATGTGCACTGCCGAGGTTTCTGGGATATGCTGGGTCATGGCCTCCTGGGGTAGGGAAAGGGAAAGGTATGATGACCCCGTATGATCAGAGTAAAAAAAACATGTATTTTATTGATGGTTACCTTTTAGATTATGAAAAACAAATATCTGTTTTTTTGGGGGCAAAACAATTCCAAATATACAATGGAGGTAGCTACTGTAAATTGTGGTGTCTGTCTCACCTGCTCCAGTCTCTCTTTGCCCCAGCCTGAGCCAATGATGAACGCCACCAGCTGGCCCTCTTCAAACCAGCCCAGGGAGAGCTCCGGACACTGACTTAGGAAGTTCAGCACCTCGTCAAGAGTGAGTGGACACTCACCAGACACAGAGACGAATGCTGGTGGGAGGAAAGACAAGACACACGGTCAGTCATTCAGTCAGTGAGCAGATGAATCATCTTGGAAGATTAACAAACAAACCAGGGATTACAGGCTGCTTGTTCTCTTGTCACAGTTTATTGATGTTATTCACAATCCATTTTTTGGGACAAAAATCTGTGATAAACACACATTTGGTGGTTATGGCATTGTTTTTTTTCCTGAGCTATTTATATTGTGGAGACTGACAGCCTATTGTCATTATGTGTTAGAGATTATAAGATAAATGTGCATATTGTTGAACATAAAACCCAAAAGTATCTCTAATCCAACAAATCCTATACAATCAACATTTTCTGAGTAACCAGTAGAATCTGGAGATATTCCTACCTTCTCTCTCGATCTCGAACACGCTGATGGCGTCCTGTGGGGTCAGGTTCCTGAACTCGCTGGCGGGGAGCGTGTGGCGTCTCTGGGTTCGCGGAATGACCCCACCAACCGGGGTCCTGGTGTAGAAGGGCTTGAGGAATGGAGAGCGGCTGACCTGATGTGTCATGATGGTCAGTTACTGGGCTGGTGAATAATAACGAGGAAACAGTCTCTGTACTGTCTTTACAAGTATAGAAGCTCTCTTTCCAGTCTTCTGTTGTAGAGACTACTGTAGATATTTTCTTGGTTAGATGTTGGTTTCCTCTTGACCGTTTTTTGTTCCAGAGTGGTTTGATGATGATAATAGTCTTTGAATGCAACACTAAATACACATCTGAGGTTATCTTGCTCTGTGCTTTCTATCTGCCAGTCTCTCTCTGTCAACTGACTAGTCTTTCTCCTCACCAGTAGAATAGTACCTGTCCTTTTGTCTCAACACCCCCACTGCAAGCTCCCTGATCTCCTTCTCTTGCTATCTCTCTCTTTCATTATCCCCCCCTTTCATGCACTCTCTCTCTTATTGGCCCATCCCCTGATCTGTCAAAGTGGTCATTCCAAAGAGGGGATCACTGTCTGGGCACGTGAGGTGGAAAATTCACCAAATCTGGTGACATGCATGTTTATGCAGCGCAGTGTCTGGGTTAAAGGAAACCATTGAACTCTGTGATATACATTATGTTAGGGATTGATTCATTCATTCTCTTCAGTCTTCATTTTGTTCAGGGTTTTCTCAAAACTCAATTGAAGGCCAGTTTTGAATATATTCTCCCTTTCACTGTACTGTTATTAAATCAATCCATAAAGAAATCCACCAAGTTCACACTTCAATGCACCATACTGTATGTAAGGGCTCCTTATATCACCATTATATGATATACTAAAACATGATGAGTGAAACGTCTGCTTAAAGAGTTTTGAAGCCTCCATTAAGCTTTAGAAGTTAAAGCTCAAAGTGTGAACAAGATCACCAATGTTTTTTTCTCTCACATCGATGATGTCCTTTTGGCACGCTAACGTCGGCGCCCACGTCGTCCTTTCTGGACGGCTCTCATGTGCCAGGGTATGTGCATGTAGCAAACGTAGCCGATATACTGTAGCTCACATTGTGTTGACACGTGGGGCCCTTGGGGTGTGTTTTGGAGACACCCCCAAGGGCCCCATGGAAAGAGATGTATCGTGGCTTCTGGCTTACTGGCGTGGTAGGCATGTGTGTGCAGTTCCAAGGACATGTGGGCTTTCACTGTAACAAACCCAGAGAGAAAGAGAGAGGGAGATTTGGGTGGATTGCTGTAAGGCTGATGTCATGGCTTAGAGGTTTAGCTCAGCTGCTAATTAATGAGAATGAAAGCAGCCTGTTTGCTGGGCTACCTGGAGGAGAGTAAACCTGTTTATATCTACTGGGCCTGGAGGAACGGGGTAGGATGAGTAGGTTACAGAACGACTACTCTTGATGTCACCAGACAGATGAACAGATCTGTAATCAAATAAAGTAGTATGATCATATATGATGATGTTATTTATGTAGCACTATGCTAGTTATTTATGGTGATCATTTATGTAGCACTGTGCTAGTTATTTATGGTGATCATTTATGTAGCACTGTGCTAGTTATTTATGGTGATCATTTATGTAGCACTGTGCTAGTTATTTATGGTGATAATTTATGTAGCACTGCTAGTTATTTATGGTGATAATTTATGTAGCACTATGCTAGTTATTTATGGTGATCATTTATGTAGCACTATGCTAGTTATTTATGGTGATCATTTATGTAGCACTGTGCTAGTTATTTATGGTGATCATTTATGTAGCACTATGCTAGTTATTTATGGTGATCATTTATGTAGCACTGTGCTAGTTATTTATGGTGATCATTTATGTAGCACTGTGCTAGTTATTTATGGTGATAATTTATGTAGCACTATGCTAGTTATTTATGGTGATCATTTATGTAGCACTATGCTAGTTATTTATGGTGATCATTTATGTAGCACTATGCTAGTTATTTATGGTGATCATTTATGTAGCACTATGCTAGTTATTTATGGTGATCATTTATGTAGCACTATGCTAGTTATTTATGGTGATCATTTATGTAGCACTATGCTAGTTATTTATGGTGATCATTTATGTAGCACTATGCTAGTTATTTATGGTGATCATTTATGTAGCACTATGCTAGTTATTTATGGTGATCATTTATATAGCACTATGCTAGTTATTTATGGTGATCATTTATATAGCACTATGCTAGTTATTTATGGTGATCATTTATTTATCACTATGCTAGTTATTTATGGTGATCATTTATGTAGCACTGTGCTAGTTATTTATGGTGATAATTTATGTAGCACTGTGCTAGTTATTTATGGTGATCATTTATGTAGCACTATGCTAGTTATTTATGGTGATCATTTATGTAGCACTGTGCTAGTTATTTATGGTGATCATTTATGTAGCACTGTGCTAGTTATTTATGGTGATCATTTATGTAGCACTATGCTAGTTATTTATGGTGATCATTTATGTAGCACTGTGCTAGTTATTTATGGTGATCATTTATATAGCACTATGCTAGTTATTTATGGTGATCATTTATGTAGCACTGTGCTAGTTATTTATGGTGATCATTTATGTAGCACTATGCTAGTTATTTATGGTGATCATTTATATAGCACTATGCTAGTTATTTATGGTGATCATTTATATAGCACTATGCTAGTTATTTATGGTGATCATTTATATAGCACTATGCTAGTTATTTATGGTGATCATTTATGTAGCACTGTGCTAGTTATTTATGGTGATCATTTATATAGCACTATACTAGTTATTTATGGTGATCATTTATTTATCACTATGCTAGTTATTTATGGTGATCATTTATGTAGCACTGTGCTAGTTATTTATGGTGATCATTTATGTAGCACTGTGCTAGTTATTTATGGTGATCATTTATGTAGCACTATGCTAGTTATTTATGGTGATCATTTATGTAGCACTGTGCTAGTATATATAATATTTTATTTTTACCAGGGCCATCTGTAAGGTGCAACTTTGTCTGTTAGTTTCTAAATATTGAGATTGCCAGATAAATTGTTAGATGGCAGCATTTCTTTACATAGTGACTGAAATGGACATTAATCACCAAAACAATCTTCCTTGAGTAGTTCAGAAAGCCAATAAGATTATGATGAGAGAGCTAAATAATGTCACGCCGCCCATTCCTTATCAGTTATTAGTATAGCCTTTCATTACTTGTCATATTGTTTACATTAAGATGATATTGTAGACAACTAAGACAACTTTGCCCACGTCAACATGACTTTTGGGATACCCCCATAGTCTTATCCACACAGGCTTAGCAAAGCCATAATAGCTTTAACACCACTGAATGTGGAGTAACTCGGCTCTGTAGACCACTGTTCTACCAAAAGCATTGTCTGTAGGATAACTTTAGAAACGGATGGTGAAATCTCTATTTCCAGCCAACAGCTGCGTCTTTCCAAGACAATCACAATGAGAAAATCCCCACTTGTTGGGCTCACTGGATATTAGGCCTAATGCGGATGCACAGATTGTGTTTTTATGATGCCGTGATTTTTGGGTTCCACCTAAAGCTCTTGTCATCCTAGTCTCACTAGTTTGCTTGAAAAGGAAAGAGGAGAGGAGAGTAGGGTCTCACTGCTGTTGTCAGGAAGGTAATAATCTCAAGGAGCACTCAAACCTCTGAGCTGCAGCTTCTAGCCACTTTAAATGAGAGTTGAGGAGGAAATTATGCTGTGGTGACGTGCAATGGGGGTTTGGGAGGGCATATCAGGTTTCACCTCCTATATGTTTTCCATGTGACATCATGTCCTTGTTTGTTAGTGTTCAATGTTTTGGATTACACTCAGATACATAAGACTCTATTTTACAAAGTTGTTGACGAATATCATTATATTCTTAAAACCTTTGATAACCTAAAATCATGGATCACTGGATCATGATGTGACAATACTTTCAAGAAATAATGACAGAATAAGAAGAGCACTATAATGTAGAGTTACAGAATGGTGTGTGTGTGTGTGTGTGTGTGGTGTACACTACCGTTCAAAAGTTTGGGGTCACTGAAAGAAAAGCCATTTTTTTGTCTATTAAAATAACATAAAATTGGTCAGAAATACACTGTAGATATTGTTAATGTTGTAAATGACTATTGTAGCTGGAAGCGGCTGATTTTTAATGGAATATCTACATAGGCGTACAGAGGTCCATTATCAGCAACCATCACTCCTGTGTTCCAATGGCACGTTGTGTTAGCTAATCCAAGTTTATAATTACAGAAGGCTAATTGATCATTAGAAAACCATTTAGCAATTATGTTAGCACAGCTGAAAACTATTGTGCTGATTTAAAGAAGCAATAAAACTGGCCTTCTTTAGACTAGTTGAGTATCTGGAGCATCAGCATTTGTGGGTTCAATTACAGGCTCAAAATAGTGTATGTGTGCACATGTGTGCCTGCATGTGCATCAGTGTGTGTGCAAATGGAATTGGTTCTTGAGCTGTACTGTCAGTGTCAGCTTAATGAGGTTAGTGGGTGAGGTTGGCACAGTGTGCCAGACTGTTTTAATCTATACCTACCTGCTGCCTACTCAGGCACAACCAGAGGATCACCCATCCTCTGACAGCCTAGTCTCATAACTCTTCTACCCTTCTGTGCTGGGAGATTACGCAAGCTGGTTATGAGGCTAGTAGCTCTACTTGGCCTAACAAATGACACAGAGACTGGGCTACAGGTCAACAGCAATGGGAAAAGGGAGGCGGCTGAAATCCATGGGTAAATATGGTCTGAGTCCTCCTAAATGAAGTTTGGGTTAGGGTTGAGCCAGGGTGTGGACATGAAGCGAGGGTTAAGGAATCCTACATACTGTAGGTTTGGTTTGCTCCTAGCAGAACTTGGCATACTATCATACTCCATAAAGACCTTTGCTTGTAAAAAAGGGAAAAAAGCATTTTGTCCATCCTGAGTCACCATAGCAACAACATAGCCAGAAATACTTCCTCAAAATAGTCAGAATTAATCTAAAATAACTCAAGAAATCGGTCATTAATTTTGACGGTTTTTGTGACGTGATCTTTGTCAGGCAATTTTACATTTAACTAAGATGTTTGGTGCAGTATTTCTCAAGTGAAAAAATGCATGAAACCTAGTCGTCTCTCTTTGAATGAGAACAAACTCTTCATGTTCCCACTCTTACTAGGAGTAGTACTGTTGACCGATCACAGACTAAGGGGCGTAGACTTTGGCTACCGAACTTCGACTTGCCTCAAGAAATGTTTTTGTGTGCAGACAGAGAACAGACGAAAAAACTGCCAAAGACCAGAACTAACAAAAAATATATAATATATGTACAAACTGTTTTGACTGGGAAGCATACGGTAAACTTTAGGGTTAGGGTTGAGACGGAGTGTGGACATGAAGCTAGGGTTAGAGTTAGGGTTGAGGTTAGGGTTAGTTGATTGTCTTGGGGAGGGACCTGGCCTTGCACTTGCTGACTGACTGACCTTGTAACTTGACGCAGACCGTAGCCAAGCCTGGCAAGTGTCCAGTGAGAGACATTCTCCTCTTTGTGCTTAGAGACAGTTATCCAGTGTCCAGTGAGAGACACTCTCCTCTTTGTGCTTAGAGACAGTTATCCAGTGTCCAGTGAGAGACACTCTCCTCTTTGTGCTTAGAGACAGTTATCCAGTGTCCAGTGAGAGACACTCTCCTCTTTGTGCTTAGAGACAGTTATCCAGTGTCCAGTGAGAGACACTCTCCTCTTTGTGCTTAGAGACAGTTATCCAGTGTCCAGTGAGAGACACTCTCCTCTTTGTGCTTAGAGACAGTTATCCAGTGTCCAGTGAGAGACACTCTCCTCTTTGTGCTTAGAGACAGTTATCCAGTGTCCAGTGAGAGACACTCTCCTCTTTGTGCTTAGAGACAGTTATCCAGTGTCTAGTGAGAGACACTCTCCTCTTTGTGCTTAGAGACAGTCATCCAGTGTCCAGGATCCAGTTTGTTGCATAAAAGAAACCACACAATGTCATACTTGGACTAATGAAGGGAGGGAATATGAGGGCTTGAAAATACAAAATATACAGTGAGTGTAAAAAACATAAAGAACACCTGCTCTTTCCAGGACAGACTGACCAGGTGAATCCAGGATATGATTCCTTGTTGATGTCACAAAATCCACTTCAATCAGTGTAGATGAAGGGGAGACGACAGGTTAATGAAGGATTTGTAACAATTGAGACATGGATTGGGACATGGATTGAGACATGGATGTATATGTGCTATTCAGATGGAGAATGGGCAAGACAAAATATGTGTGTTTGAACAGGGTCTGGTAGTAGGTGCCAGGCCCACAGGTTTGAGTCTGTCTAGAACCGCAATGCTGATCAAGAATTGTCCACCATCCAAAGGACATCCAGCCAATTTGACACAACTGTGGGAAGCATTGGAGTCAACATGAGCCTGTGGAATGCTTTCGACACCATGTAGAGTCCGTGCTCCAACTAATTCAGGCTGTTCTGAGGGCAAAGGGTGCAACTCAATATTAGGAAGGTCTTCTTAATGTTTTGTACACTCAGATATTATGAGTAAGGACTGAAAAGGGGTGATACAGATATTTATCAACATTATATGATATTTTGGAGTATCTGCCCACTGGGCGAAAACTGGTTTAATCAACGTTGTTTCCACGTCATTTCAACCCTAAATTCAATGCGATGACATTGAATCAACGTGGAAAATTGATTGGATTTGAAAAAAGTCAGAGGATGCAGAGGTGAATCATAGCTGAACATTGATCTTACTCTGAGATTGGAGAAACTGGACACAGACTTCAGTTCAATGTCTAGTTTTACATTTGGTTGACATTTTAACCAACGTGAATTCAATGTGAAATCAACAAAAAAGAGACAGCTTTTCATTGGATTTTGGTTAAAAGTTGGGTGAGAAAAAAAATGAAATCTTACGTTGATGACCTTCTTTCAAATCCAATCCATTTCCCACATTGATTCAACGTCATCACATTGAATTTAGGGTTGAAATGACGTTGAAACAACGTTGATTAAACCAGTTTTCGCCCAGTGGGCAGATACTCAAAAAAAAAATCACATAATGCCGATAAAGATCTGTATCACCCCTTGCACACATGATATGGGCAAAATAATACCTAACGTGACCAATGCATTGACTCAAGAACAATTGCAGCGTATTATTATTACAGGTGTTTCACTAGTTCCTGTTTGGAATGAATGTGCCTGAACTGTCTAATCAGTAATCAACAGTCAGTCAGAGCATGTACGGGCTTGCTGTGGTAACAGGTGTGGTTCAGAAGTATAGGTCATTCACATCAACACACAATGGACAGTGAGACAAGTAGTTATTACTCCTTATTCATGGTGCACAATTATGGGTCTCGGTGGGTTCTTGCCTAACATACTGGTCTACTCAAACATGGCGCCTGTTCTTGGAAGCAGACTGCAGTTCTGATGTGCATCATCGATTCTCAGTGGATGTGTCTGTATGTTATTTATTGACAGCCCATCGTTTACAATGCATTTTGTGAAGGTTTTTATTGCAAGGACCATATTTACTCATCTGCCGTTGGTTATACTGCAGTTTCCCCACTAGAGGGCGCCTTGGAGGGTGTAGAATTAAAGTGTTGAGAATGATCTGTACAGGGCTATTCTAGAAATGATACATGCTATATTCACAATATTTAGGAATCATAAAAGAATACAAACTTTGAAGAACAATAGCTCATGTTAAACGGCTTGTCAAGAACTGTCAAGGTTGTTCATGATCCAACCTTTTATTATCAGTTGAAAGGCCACCGGTGTTGACCAGGGCCACCCCCTCCCTTGTCCAAGTAACTATTCATTCCAGGTATATCATATTACCCCTCTGATTATTTTTTGGTATATTGCCATACAAGACAGTTCCAAACATTTCACAGTATCCACGTCAGTCCTGGCCTGTCTCTTCTTTCAACAGACACATATTCTGGTGTAAACTATCAAATGGATCTGTACCATGCAGTATTTCTATATCAACATTAGTATCATGAAGAACTATTTCTTAAGTGTTCTACCTCTTTTTTTGTTCACATATGTATTACATGTTGACTATAAAAATCGTCATAGTCTAAAATGAAGGACCGGACATTAAACATCATGTTAAGGACATACAGGGTCATTTTGTAGACAATAGTGACCTTGACCAGACAGGGAGGAGAGGAGGGCTATATAGGCACATTCCTGTTGTCATGGTAAAATGACTGTCAGGGAACTGGACAGCAATAAAGAGATAGTCAAATGGAGATGAGAGGAAGCGTATAAGAGACAGACCACACTCTGTGTGTCACTCTGTGAATTCTATTAGCATATTTCAGGTAAGTGGTTGTGTACGTTTATTGTGTGGTTGATGTGCAGAAGAGGAAGTATAATCGAAGTAAACACACACAGGCTTATATCACCTACCTGCCATCATGAGAACCAGAAGGCCAGTTTTATGGAGACCATCAGCAGGGGGCACTGTGAAACCTGCATGACCCAGCAATGTCTCAATCAGTCCCTCTTGTACATTATTAGTCTAACACAGGTGCATAACAAATAGCTTCAGTTACTCTAGGGCCAATATAACTTTGAAGCAGAAAAGCAAGATCTTATTGATAGTACTGTTCGTTGATTATGATCTGACATGGGGCTCGACATTCTTGTTTCAGTGTTCTCCTTTTTGTCCATTCCAACTCTGTACACAGATTCAGTCATATCCAAGTAAACACCTTACAGCTGGATGGACCCAAATCATTTTTTGTCTGTTCTCCAAAAAGCCAACCCACCACCTCTATACTTATTTCATGATTTATTATTAGCCTGACTGTCTTTATTGTTACCCACATGTTTACCCTCCAAATAAGTGCACACATGCTCCTCTTCAAATAGCCAGTTGGTGTTCATATGAGCTGTTAACTTGAGCTTGACCAATGGGAGGTTAGCATGGTCCTTTTGGAATGCCACCCCCTGCTGAGCCTACTGTGTCTGATGTCGGGAGGGAGGGAGGGAGGGGGAGGGAGGGAGGGAGGGAGGGAGGGAGGGAGGGAGGGAGGGAGGGAGGGAGGGAGAGAGAGAGAGAGAGAGAGAGAGGAAATACTGCTGTAACCTTAGATGGCCTAATACGGGGTAGTCCTATTCCCAAAGGTTACAGCAGTATTTGGTCTCTCTCTCTCCTCCTGACAGAAGCTGGCTAATGCGTGTCCCTGTGGTCCAGGATAATTGGTTCTGTGACATAAAAAAGGGAGGCATCTTGAGTGTGGACAGGTCCTGACCCTAATGCCAGAGCAAGCCCCCATGATTACCACTGCACAAAGACCCCTCTCTCAGCCATGGGATGGACAGATTCAAATGCTAAAGAGTTACTCAATTAAGTATTCATATGATCAGAAAAGGGGTATTGAACAATACCCCAGAAACAATGCTCTGAATGACGCGGAGGTCTGCATTCTCGTCAAGTATCCAAGCCCCATAATTAGGATTGGCCTAGGACATGTTTTTTAGTAAGTGCACTGAATCATTTGGCCAAATTGTGTGCTTGATTGTGTAGTGTAATATATGCCCTTGTGACTGTGTCTTCTAGAGAGCTCTAGAAGACAATATCAAAATGTCAAAAATAAAAGTCTGTTGGAATAAGGCATTCATACTAGGATTTATACATACTTTCACCAAGCACTACTACTTCAAAATGACTTTGCCAATCTGTGGTGATGAGGGAGATCTTGACTGATGTAAATGTGCTTGTTACATCACCAATATTTGTACACAATGTTCTTCACCCTGTCTATTTAGGTCAGAATGGTCTCCAGGTATCTCTCCCTCTCTTTCCCATTGTTACCATCTCGTACAGCATTAACGAGAGCCACAAGTTATCCCATCTCTCCCTCTGCTCTCTCATTAAGCAGCTGCCTAATGAGCTCTGGCCCCTAGGGAAGCCCAGGGTCCCCCGGTACCTGATACCCCTTCCTGAGATACCAACCATGCTCCTACCCACAATGTAGCTTCTTCTCTCTGAGGTCTCACGTCGTCGTCTGGTTTTAGATGAAAAAGAGCCTTCTGACTCTAATATTTGACAGTGCAGTAATTCGTTAAGAGTGATCGATGATAGCTTTTTATGACATTGCTGTCCAACAGGACAAGGTGAATATTCATTTTTTCAGTTTTTCTGATTTGTCTGATTAATGCACTTAAACACTTGCAATATGCCTGCTTTCATCAGGTATTAAGTATGACGACGGCTTACTGTGTGTGCTCTGCTTGTGTGTATGTGCGCGATAACGGCCCATAATGGGTCTGCCACCATAGACCTATGCCTCCCAAAGCAAAGCAGGAGAAAACCCAGGAGAAGGATTGTGTTCCACTGTTGATTCCAGCATGAATATTTAAAGTAACGCTGATGGAGAGGACCCTTCTCTCTCCTGGAGGAACTGAGGCTTCTGGGAGCTGCACACACAGCACGCACTTCCCTGCTGTGCCTCTTGGCCAATCACAATAGGCAGGCAGGTGTACTGCATGTTAGATCCACAGTCTGCCGGGGACAGGTGTAGTCCCAGCTACAGTAATTACACCGCTTTTAATGAATCCCACCGATCTCTTCTGCAAGAGAGGCCACCGTTGGCACTATCTTGATTAATGGTGTTACGGACTGGTGTTTTGTGGCTTTTTACATCTTTTGTTTGCCTCTATCATTTCTGCAATGTATTAAAATCTGCGTGATTGTACATTTAGAATGTTGTTCTTAGTGGTTGAGAAGTGTTCCACGATATGAGCTTTGTTATTCAGTATATATACAGTATAGTCTGGTTAATAATGTTTTGGGAATGCCAGTTACATAAAACCTTTTCAAAAGCAGAATAGTCCTTCCAGGAAGTAATTGTAATCTTTTAACGAGGTCTGCTTTTACTGGCTGATTCATGGTAGGCACTTGTTCTTTTGATTGGTCAAATTGACTACTGATTGTTAGTCTGATTAGTAAAAGAGAGAGATTATTGTGTTGAGTATAATGGTATCCTAAGAGGAGAGCAGGTGAGAGAGACTCTGCTCCCATCACATCTACCTCCAGCATACATACACACATCCCTCCATCCAGACAGCTGATTAGGGGAGGTCCCAGTGTAGTCACCCGGTCCCAGGCCTTGGGAAGGAAGGTATAGTGTTACCCTGTATTAACCAGTTAGCTGGCCCAGGGAGCCAGATGCCAGGCTTCATAAAGCAGGGAGCAGCTAATCAAATAAGACTCTCTTCAAGACCCAGACAATGCCTGCAATGTCAACCCACCTTCTTATTCATCAGGGGAGCTGTGAGGTGAGGGAAATAGAAAAGAGGACGGAGCATCTGCGCTTACACACACACACACTCACACACACACACACACACACACACACACACACACACACACACACACACACACACACACACACACACACACACACACACACACACACACACACACACACACACACACACACACACACACACACACACACACACACACACACACAGCACACAACTCAAAGGAACACATGCATTTATTGCAATGATGTGGCAGAAAATACTTTTTTATAACAATCGAGAGATTTGCAAGAGCTAATTCCTGAGTGGCGCAGCGGTCTAAGGCACTGCCTCTCAGTGCTAGAGGCGTCTCTACAGACACCCTGGTTCGATTCCAGGCTGTATCACAACCGGCTGTAACTGGGAGTCCCATAGGGCGGCGCACAATTGGCCCAGCGTCAATTGTTATTCAACATGCTGTGTTACAGGGCATTCCCTTCTTTCTCAGTCTGGTCTGGAATGGAGGCTGTTGTTTGGTATTCATTATTGATGATAATCCACATTCCCCATAGGGATAGAGCAGACCCACAACAGTTGGAGGCTGGTATAGAGGTGGGGCACTTAACCCTAATTGCTCCCGTAAGTCGCTCTGGATAAGAGCATCTGCTAAATGACTCAAATGTGACATAAATGATGACGACTAAGGATCACCTGATCAGAGGTTCTCAAACAGACGTGAACAGAGGTTCACAAACAGCAGTGAAGATGTTTCACCTCCAGCCTGTCACCTCAGGATTCTCTGACATGATGCTGCTCTAATTTGACCCCTCTTTTGTTTTGACATCAATGGTCAGTTATCCTGCCGATGTACTGAGATTGGGAAATGTTCAGACTGGACTATCTATAGGGCCAAGGATGAGACCAAATCTAGTCAGACCAAATCTAAAGGAGACAATCCTTTCACCCTCTTTCTCAGAGGGGCCCAAGTTAATTACAGCCTCAACAGGAGAACTATCTGACAGATCTGTGACCTCTGACCTTTACCCTGCTGCCCATCAAAGCCAGAGGGCACACTGCATGACCCCAGCTTTGTGTTGGTGTATACACAGAGAGATCTAGAACATAGCTATATTAAAAATGGCATTAAGCCCATGCTGTGGTTTTATTTTCTGTCCGGAGTCCTCAGGGGTGAGACATGCTCCCACTACCGTTTCATATAAGGAATCACCTGCTTTCTGAACTTGTGAACCACCACTGCAGGACACCACAGAGGCACTTCCATGTTCCTGGGTGAATAATAGAACAGGAATGCCACTTCCGATAATTCTTTACCACAACAGATTGGATTATCACTCATTGGGCCTATTTAGTTCCCCTCACAATAAAGAGATGCTGTTTGGGAATTAAGTGGTTTATTCATGGGGGTTATCATTCCAGCATTCCGAGTCCTTTCCTTGTATTGTTCCTTTCTCACACATGCATCCTTCTACCTTCTCCCGAAATGTACTTGAAAAGTTTAGACCTGCCTCTGTTTCCATTACACTCACGATTTGAGGGAAGAAAAAAATCATTACTATAGTATATACTACAGTTTTCTTCTTACTACAAAATATATATGCCATTTAGCAGACGCTTTTATCCAAAGCGACTTACAGTCATGTGTGCATACATTCTACGTATGGGTGGTCCCGGGGATCGAACCCACTACCCTGGCGTTACAAGCGCCATGCTCTACCAACTGAGCTACAGAAGGACCACAATATACAATATTTATACTATAGTTAACTGTAAATACCATAGAATTCACTGTAGTGCTTTTGCACAAAACACTACAGTGAATACTACAGTAAAGTCGGCAAAATACTTCAGTGAATACTATAATATTTATACCATAGTATAGACAAAGACAGAACAGCGTGTTTAGAAACTATGCGGTATAGATTCAGTAAAGAGGTCAATGGAACTCGACCAAAACAATGGAAATGCCATGTAAACGCGTAGCGGAAAGATGCCATGGGGGAAAGCCTGAATCTCCTCATTGCCCCCCAGCAAAATGAGCCTACATTTAGTCTATTGTTTATACATGTATGTGTATTTCACACTATATTGAGGTAAAAATCGGAGTATCATTTTTGTATGGACGTCAAACCCCAATATATGTTCATATTATCGTCGTCAATCAACTGCATTACAGTTCAAAACAACTTTGACTACCAGCATGGATTTCTGTATTCTAGCTATGATACCAGCTTATACTTATGGGAGTTAGCATTTAGCAGTCACATCTTCTAAACCTGAACAGGGACAACTTCTAATTACATACAGTACATATATTTGGCAGATGTTATTGCGGGTGTAGCGAAATGCTTCTGGGTCTCTTACAATGCATCAATCATGACATTTACGGATTTGATGAATATCCACTTAAAAAAAAAAAAAGTGTTTAACTTGCCCCAATCCAGCTTCCTTCTATTCCTCACGGTCTGCGTTCCATTGACCTCCTAACACCATCTATACTAAAGTATTTTCTCATGTGGGAGACCACATACCTTCATAGAGGAAGTTAATGAAAGACCATTGGATATTAAACCATTATTCCCAACCATGCTTTGTCTTTGAGAGAAAAATACAATTTTCTTGAGTTCCTGTGAAGATTCCAGTCACAAACACCAGGTAACTTGGTCTGCAACCTGGTCGTTCAAACAGCAGGTAACCTGGTCTGCAACCTGGTCGTTCAAACAGCAGGTAAC
Organism: Oncorhynchus keta; assembly: GCF_023373465.1. Taxonomy (NCBI): domain Eukaryota; kingdom Metazoa; phylum Chordata; class Actinopteri; order Salmoniformes; family Salmonidae; genus Oncorhynchus; species Oncorhynchus keta. The sequence goes on along the minus strand of NC_068425.1, from coordinate 14,628,306 downwards.
TTGGTCTGCAACCTGGTCGTTCAAACAGCAGGTAACTTGGTCTGCAACCTGGTCGTTCAAACAGCAGGTAACTTGGTCTGCAACCTGGTCGTTCAAACAGCAGGTAACTTGGTCTGCAACCTGGTCGTTCAAACAGCAGGTAACTTGGTCTGCAACCTGGTCGTTCAAACAGCAGGTAACATGGTCTGCAACCTGGTCGTTCAAACAGCAGGTAACCTGGTCTGCAACCTGGTCGTTCAAACTGCAGGTAACTTGGTCTGCAACCTGGTCGTTCAAACAGCAGGTAACTTGGTCTGCAACCTGGTCGTTCAAACAGCAGGTAACTTGGTCTGCAACCTGGTCGTTCAAACAGCAGGTAACTTGGTCTGCAACCTGGTCGTTCAAACAGCAGGTAACCTGGTCTGCAACCTGGTCGTTCAAACAGCAGGTAACCTGGTCTGCAACCTGGTCGTTCAAACAGCAGGTAACTTGGTCTGCAACCTGGTCGTTCAAACAGCAGGTAACCTGGTCTGCAACCTGGTCGTTCAAACAGCAGGTAACCTGGTCTGCAACCTGGTCGTTCAAACAGCAGGTAACTTGGTCTGCAACCTGGTCGTTCAAACAGCAGGTAACCTGGTCTGCAACCTGGTCGTTCAAACAGCAGGTAACCTGGTCTGCAACCTGGTCGTTCAAACAGCAGGTAACTTGGTCTGCAACCTGGTCGTTCAAACAGCAGGTAACTTGGTCTGCAACCTGGTCGTTCAAACAGCAGGTAACCTGGTCTGCAACCTGGTCGTTCAAACAGCAGGTAACTTGGTCTGCAACCTGGTCGTTCAAACAGCAGGTAACTTGGTCTGCAACCTGGTCGTTCAAACAGCAGGTAACCTGGTCTGCAACCTGGTCGTTCAAACAGCAGGTAACCTGGTCTGCAACCTGGTCGTTCAAACAGCAGGTAACTTGGTCTGCAACCTGGTCGTTCAAACAGCAGGTAACCTGGTCTGCAACCTGGTCGTTCAAACAGCAGGTAACTTGGTCTGCAACCTGGTCGTTCAAACAGCAGGTAACCTGGTCTGCAACCTGGTCGTTCAAACAGCAGGTAACCTGGTCTGCAACCTGGTCGTTCAAACTGCAGGTAACCTGGTCTGCAACCTGGTCGTTCAAACTGCAGGTAACCTGGTCTGCAACCTGGTCGTTCAAACAGCAGGTAACTTGGTCTGCAACCTGGTCGTTCAAACAGCAGGTAACTTGGTCTGCAACCTGGTCGTTCAAACAGCAGGTAACCTGGTCTGCAACCTGGTCGTTCAAACAGCAGGTAACTTGGTCTGCAACCTGGTCGTTCAAACAGCAGGTAACTTGGTCTGCAACCTGGTCGTTCAAACAGCAGGTAACCTGGTCTGCAACCTGGTCGTTCAAACAGCAGGTAACTTGGTCTGCAACCTGGTCGTTCAAACAGCAGGTAACCTGGTCTGCAACCTGGTCGTTCAAACAGCAGGTAACCTGGTCTGCAACCTGGTCGTTCAAACTGCAGGTAACCTGGTCTGCAACCTGGTCGTTCAAACAGCAGGTAACTTGGTCTGCAACCTGGTCGTTCAAACAGCAGGTAACTTGGTCTGCAACCTGGTCGTTCAAACAGCAGGTAACCTGGTCTGCAACCTGGTCGTTTAAACAGCAGGTAACTTGGTCTGCAACCTGGTCGTTCAAACAGCAGGTAACCTGGTCTGCAACCTGGTCGTTCAAACAGCAGGTAACCTGGTCTGCAACCTGGTCGTTCAAACAGCAGGTAACTTGGTCTGCAACCTGGTCGTTCAAACAGCAGGTAACCTGGTCTGCAACCTGGTCGTTCAAACAGCAGGTAACTTGGTCTGCAACCTGGTCGCTCAAAAAGCAGGTAACTTGGTCTGCAACCTGGTCGTTCAAACAGCAGGTAACATGGTCTGCAACCTGGTCGCTCAAACAGCAGGTAACCTGGTCTGCAACCTGATCGTTCAAACAGCAGGTAACCTGGTCTGCAACCTGGTCGCTCAAACTGCAGATAACTTGGTCTGCAACCTGGTCGTTCAAACAGCAGGTAACTTGGTCTGCAGCCTGGTCGTTCAAACAGCAGGTAACTTGGTCTGCAACCTGGTCGTTCAAACAGCAGGTAACCTGGTCTGCAACCTGGTCGTTCAAACAGCAGGTAACCTGGTCTGCAACCTGGTCGCTCAAACAGCAGGTAACTTGGTCTGCAACCTGGTCGTTCAAACAGCAGGTAACCTGGACTGCAACCTGGTCGTTCAAACAGCAGGTAACCTGGTCTGCAACCTGATCGTTCAAACAGCAGGTAACCTGGTCTGCAACCTGGTCGTTCAAACTGCAGGTAACTTGGTCTGCAACCTGGTCGTTCAAACAGCAGGTAACTTGGTCTGCAACCTGGTCGTTCAAACAGCAGGTAACCTGGTCTGCAACCTGGCCGTTCAAACAACAGGTAACCTGGTCTGCAACCTGGTCGTTCAAACAGCAGGTAACCTGGTCTGCAACCTGGTCGTTCAAACAGCAGGTAACTTGGTCTGCAACCTGGCCGTTCAAACAGCAGGTAACCTGGTCTGCAACCTGGTCGTTCAAACAGCAGGTAACCTGGTCTGCAACCTGGTCGTTCAAACAGCAGGTAAAAACAAATACTATTTTTTTTCTATATTTAGATTGTCTTTCTTCTGGAGGATGTCATTGATCAGTCAACCCAAGTCAGAATTAGGAATGGACCGTGGAAATGAAATGACCATGTGAGAAAATTAGATAAGTCTGTTTAACCCCTCATGTGACAGATAGAGAGACAGTCATCCCACTTGATAAAAATGGATCTCTTTTGTGTGACTGAATATCAACCATGACAGTTGGTCTCCCAAAAGATTGTTCAGCAAAGCCGAGAATGTAAAAGTTGGAACCTGTCAGGTTTCTCCTATCATAATGTATACAACAGTGATAATTGAAGACATATCTATAACCATGCTCAAGAGTATAGAAATATATTTAGAATGATGTTTTAAACTCAGCAGAGCTGTGCATTAAGACAGAGGTTTACTTGACTAATGCAAGGCACTACACAGTCAGATGCAGGTCCTCATCCCCTTCTCTGCTCTGGCTTCACACATCTGAAGGAGATGGATTCCCAGCCGTCTCTCCACCACACAAAGACTTCCACTTGGTTTGGATGAAGATGCAGGGAACAATGAGAAGCAATCATTCTCAGAGTGAATGGACTCTGGGGACTGGGGACCATGTGTTCAATAATATGTATGTCAGGTTGGGACTGTTTGCACAGATGTAATAGAAACGTACACACAACAAGCCATGGAGCTTTCAGGCTGTCCCCACTCTGTGTTGTGCTTTCTACTGTATATCACTGGAAAGACTAATAAAAACCGAACTGATTTGTTTTGTTCATGTATTGTGTACGTGAGTGAACCCATCAGTATCAGTTCACCTTTTGTTTCAGCTCCTCCTTGGCTGTCCTGTGCCCCCCAGCAGTCAGCTCCTCCTTGGCTGTCCTGTGCCCCCCAGCAGTCAGCTCCTCCTTGGCTGTCCTGTGCCCCCAGCAGTCAGCTCCTCCTTGGCTGTCCTGTGCCCCCAGCAGTCAGCTCCTCCTTGGCTGTCCTGTGCTCCCCAGCAGTCAGCTCCTCCTTGGCTGTCCTGTGCTCCCCAGCAGTCAGCTCCTCCTTGGCTGTCCTGTGCTCCCCAGCAGTCAGCTCCTCCTTGGCTGTCCTGTGCCCCCCAGCAGTCAGCTCCTCCTTGGCTGTCCTGTGCCCCCCAGCAGTCAGCTCCTCCTTGGCTGTCCTGTGCCCCCAGCAGTCAGCTCCTCCTTGGCTGTCCTGTGCCCCCCAGCAGTCAGCTCCTCCTTGGCTGTCCTGTTCCCCCCAGCAGTCAGCTCCTCCTTGGCTGTCCTGTGCTCCCCAGCAGTCAGCTCCGCCTTGGCTGTCCTGTGCCCCCCAGCAGTCAGCTCCTCCTTGGCTGTCCTGTGCCCCCCAGCAGTCAGCTCCTCCTTGGCTGTCCTGTGCCCCCAGCAGTCAGCTCCTCCTTGGCTGTCCTGTGCCCCCCAGCAGTCAGCTCCTCCTTGGCTGTCCTGTGCCCCCCAGCAGTCAGCTCCTCCTTGGCTGTCCTGTGCTCCCCAGCAGTCAGCTCCGCCTTGGCTGTCCTGTGCCCCCCAGCAGTCAGCTCCTCCTTGGCTGTCCTGTGCCCCCAGCAGTCAGCTCCTCCTTGGCTGTCCTGTGCCCCCCCAGCAGTCAGCTCCTCCTTGGCTGTCCTGTGCCCCCCAGCAGTCAGCTCCTCCTTGGCTGTCCTGTGCCCCCATCAGTCAGCTCCTCCTTGGCTGTCCTGTGCCCCCAGCAGTCAGCTCCTCCTTGGCTGTCCTGTGCTCCCCAGCAGTCAGCTCCGCCTTAGCTGTCCTGTGCCCCCAGCAGTCAGCTCCTCCTTGGCTGTCCTGTGCCCCCAGCAGTCAGCTCCTCCTTGGCTGTCCTGTGCCCCCAGCAGTCAGCTCCTCCTTGGCTGTCCTGTGCCCCCCAGCAGTCAGCTCCTCCTTGGCTGTCCTGTGCCCCCAGCAGTCAGCTCCTCCTTGGCTGTCCTGTGCCCCCAGCAGTCAGCTCCTCCTTGGCTGTCCTGTGCTCCCCAGCAGTCAGCTCCCCCTTTAGCTGTCCTGTGCTCCCCAGCAGTCAGCTCCTCCTTGGCTGTCCTGTGCCCCCCAGCAGTCAGCTCCTCCTTGGTTGTCCTGTGCCCCCAGAAGTCAGCTCCTCCTTGGCTGTCCTGTGCCCCCAGCAGTCAGCTCCTCCTTGGCTGTCCTGTGCCCCCCAGCAGTCAGCTCCTCCTTGGCTGTCCTGTGCCCCCCAGCAGTCAGCTCCTCCTTGGCTGTCCTGTGCCCCCCAGCAGTCAGCTCCTCCTTGGCTGTCCTGTGCCCCCCCAGCAGTCAGCTCCTCCTTGGCTGTCCTGTGCTCCCCAGTAGTCAGCTCCTGTAATCAGCAGTACCAGGAGGACATAAAGCAGACAGGGTCAGGGTGCCCTGCTTGTTCACCCTGACAGATCTGCATGTTGGGCCGACAGTGTGCCACAGTTCCTTGTTTGAATAGAGCCCCATGGTTCTGCCTGCTGGGAGATAAGTCTATCAGGGCAGCTCAGGAGGGTTGGCTTCGGCAACAGACAAGAAGTTTGTCCAGGGGGGAATGTTAGATTTGAGCTCACCACCCAGCTGTACCTTCTATTAGATTGTCTAGAAAGTAAGCTGCCGTCAAGCCCACAAGCTGTGGTGTGGTTCAGTTTGAGTTTAAGTGATGTGCAGATTGGCCATGGACCTCAGGATGACCCAACCTACCTACACATCCAACTGGTTTATGTTTACTCAGAACTGCATAATAACACAATGGCCCCTGCATGCCCAGACCTGCTCCACCACCTCCACCTGACCCGACTCTTCCTTAACACCTGCCTCTGGGCTGCTCATGTTCAGGGTGACGATTACAAAAACATTGGACTTACACAGACAGACCAAGTTGCACCATGGTTATTAGTCCAGTGGGTCTGGCCATCTTATAAAGCTTCGACAAGCTCAGACATGCCTGAGGGAAATATCTACATTTTTCTGCTATGAAAGACAAAGAGGTTATCTTCATTATAACATTGGGCAAGAGAAGGAGGGAAGTGTTCAGAATGGGTCTCACACACACACACACACACACACACACACACACACACACACACACACACACACACACACACACACACACACACACACACACACACACACACACACACACACACACACACACACACACACACACACACACACACACACACACACACACACCATTATTTTGATCCTGGAAGAACTTCTCCACCATGAGTGAAATTGAATGAGCGCTGCTACAATACCTCGTCACACTCTATCGCTAATGGATCCTCTGGAAATGGAATTTGGATTTGTTGGGAAAGGCTGATAAATAAACAACTCCTCGAGGGATCTGAAAGCAACGTTTCATCTTGCAGAGATGGATGTGTGTTCATCTGCCCTGCTGAGTGAAGTGCTTTGTTTTGTACCATCCATTTCAGAATGCACTAAGGGACCGGGGCTTAGGCAGGCTGGTCCTCATGAGACAAACTTTCAGTGGTGTATGGTGAGAGGGTGTAGGTAGGGGATAGAGATAGGACAGTTAATTCCTGGTAGAGTAGAAGAGTTGTAAATGTACTTGTCCTATCTGTCTGTCTACTACATACATTAACAATAGATAATACAGTATAGTTAAGCAATAAGGCACGAGGGGGTGTGGTATATGGCCAATATACCACGGCTAAGGGCTGTTCTTATGCGTGACATAAGTGGAGTGTCTGGATACAGCCCTTAGCTGTGGTATATTGGCCATATACCACAACACCCCGAGTTGCCTTATTGCTATTATAAACTGGTTACCAACATAATTAGAGCAGCAAAAATATATATTTTTGTCCTACCTGTGGTATACGGCCTGATATACCAGCGCTGTCAGCCAATCAGCATTCAGGGCTCGAACCACCCAGTTTATAATGAGATTTATACAACGGGTGGGTCTAATCCTGAATGCTGATTGGTTAAAACCTATTTCAGCTGGTGTCTATTCCACAAGTTAACACCTATTTACTTTGTTCCATCTTTTTCCTATCCCTCGGAAGATCATAGAAACTACATCACAAAAGCATTTATTTTTAAGTCCACTGTCTTTATTTAATTAATGCATTATTTACAGCCTTTTAATTAATCATTCAATAATTAATCACCCCATTCATCACATGCACGTTTAGATAAACTTACTGCCAAAGAAATGACCATCTATGCTGAAAAAGTTATTCAGTATTTTCATATTTGAACTGTATTACTTGAATCATACATAAAACATCATGTAGATAACATACCCTTACAACCATGGCTATACTAATGTTAGGTAATCCTGAGCCTTTTTAGAATATCTACTAATGGAAAGAATATTAAAAAATCATCATAAAGTTTTACAGTTGAAGACTTTCAGAACATAATGCAGCCGGTTGGACAGCCAGAAAACTGTCATGGCACAACTCTCTCTTGCATTATGTCTGATCTGATTGCCCACAAAATACTGATTCTGAAATTATATTATATTAATATGTGAAGAGTTCCAAAACACTATATACACACATCTTTCATTATTGCTTATCCTTCTTGTGTGTGTGTGTGTAAAATATAAAATTTCCACTTGTCTAATGTCCATTGCTCATGTTTCTTGGCCCAAGCAAGTTGGTTCTTATTGGTGTCCTTTAGTAGTGGTTTCAGCAATTCGTGCATGAAGGCCTGATTCACACAGTCTCCTCTGAACAGTTGATGTTGAGATGTGTCTGTTACTTGAACTCTGTGAAGCATTTATTTGGGCTGCAATTTCTGAGGCTGGTAATTCTAATGAACTTATCCTCTGCAGCAGAGGTAACTCTAGGTCTTCCATTCCTGTGGTGGTCCTCATGCGAGCCAGTTTCATCATAGCGCTTGATGGTTTTTGCAACTGCACTTGAAGAAACTTTCAAAGTTCTTGACATTTTCCAGATTGACTGATCTTCATGTCTTAAAGTAATGATGGACTGTCGTTTCTCTTTGCTTATTTGAGCTGTTCTTGCCAAAATATGGACTTGGTCTTTTATCAAATAGGGCTATCTTCTTTATACCACCCTTACCTTATGACAACACAACTGATTGGCTCAAACGCATTAAGAAGGAAAGAAATTCCACAAATTAACTTTTAAGAAGGCACGCCTGTTAATTGAAATGCATTCCAGGTGACTACGTCATGAAGCTGGTTGAGAGAATGCCAAGAGTGTGCAAATCTGTCATCAAGGCAAAGGGTGGCTATTTGAAGAATTTAAAATGTAAAATATATTTTGATTTGTTTAACACTTTTTTGGTTACTACATGATTCCATATGTGTTATTTCACAGTTTTGATGTCTTAACTATTATTCTACAGTGTAGAAAATAGTCAAACATAAAGAAAAACCTTTGAATGAATAGGTGTTCTAAAACGTTTGACTGGTGTATAGATTTTAGTGTATAGGTTTTTGGAATGAAGTGGTTGCTAATTAGGATAGATGTATTAGTTATATAACAGACATTCAATGCTATGTTAAAAACAGCATGTTTATTTCATAGATGCAAACAATCAAAAAGCAAATAGAAAATGCACATAAAATATAAAAAAATCAAAAATCAATTAACGTATGTTTTTCTGAATGAATCCATGATGCTAATGTAGCAAAACAGTAGTCTATAGGTCCTCTGGCCTCCTGCTGGACTGCTTGTTCAGTATTGGGGCTGGTGCTGGGTGAGGGTGTCACATATAAGACTCTGCTGTCCCCCATGGCTGCATCTCAGTGAAGAAGCCTTCACAGAAGCTGAGACTATGGTCCAGGGTAATAGGCATTGCCTGCACCTCCTCTTTCAGCTCCTCCCAGGGGTGCCTCTGCTGCTCATCAGGGAACAGTGTCAGCTCCTCAAAGTGCTGTGGGTGGACCCCCAAAGGGAGCGGCTGCTGCAGCCCAGTCAGATTGAGGTGCTGCTGGATCTCCTCCATGTTGTAGCAGCCCATGGTGGTCACCTCCATGTACTTGCAGGCCTGCAGGTGGTCCCGGTCAGCCCCTCCGCTGCACCACCTCCCCAGGTGCCAGGCCCGGCCTTGATCCTGCTGGGAGAGCTCCACCTTACAGCCCAGGGAGTTCAGAGCTAAGTTAATGTCTAGATCCTCAAAGTTATTGCTGCTCCCATTCAGAACATCGTCAAACACCATGGCCCAGTCTAGTTCACCCTTCAGTGCCTCTGGTTCCATGAGATCCGGTGTCAACAGTGGTGACTTATGGACTGTCTCCCACTTTGTGCCACTAAGTTTGCATCTGTTCCCAGCACCTGCTCCTCTGTGGGACACTGTGTAGTGGGCCTGGGAGAAATGCTGGTGGTACTCCTGGGTTTTCCGATTACGGGATGATCCTTGGGTTTTGCTGTGTCTCTGGGTGTTGAAATGGATGGCTGACATCCGCCTGCGCTTGAAGACTCCATTGACAAACATGTCCGCGTACTGAGGGTCAATCTGCCAGAATCCCCCTTTTCCTGGTTCATTCTTCTGCCTGGGAACCTTCATGAAGCACTTGTTGAGTGACAGGTTATGTCGGATAGAGTTCTGAGGAGAGAATAGAATGTAGTTCATGAAAAGACGAGCTAACTGATAGTAGTCTTACTAAAGGTTCTCTGTCATTTGTTGCTGGATCGTCATAATGTTACACCTAACGATGTGCATATATAAATCATTGGTTATAACATGTCAAATGTGCATCGTCAGGACAAGGTAATAACAATTTAAGTTCATTATTCTCCTGAATCATATAGTTCCCATCACAGAGATTCCAAGAAAATCAAACAACGTCAATCATTTAAACGTGTCTAATAAAACAACACATTTTTGAATGGTCAGCGAGAGTTGCGCCTGTTCCTGTCCGATGATTTCTACTCATCTTCTACTTATTTCCCTCCAAAAATCAAACAAGAAATAACCCACGGTCACGTCAATGATGAACAAATATAACCACGATAGGCCTAGAACTTATTTTCCATACAACATCAAAATAAATTTTGTTTCTCTGAGGGATTAGTTGCATGCAATCGCCCACCCATCTCTCTCCCCCTGTGTTGTGTACCTCTCTCAGGTTTGATCAATAATGTAGAAGACAGACTGAGTCACTAACCTGCCAGCTGGTCTCAGTGTGTCTGTAGTAGCAGAAGTTCTCTGTGATCCAGTTATAGATAGCAGACAGTGTGATCTTGTTCTTCTTGCCGGCCTGCATGGCTCTGCAGATCAGTGTGGCGTAGGAGTAGGGAGGCTTCACCTCGTGGTTGGTCTTGAAGTCTACCTCCTCCAGGGACTTGGCTGGCACAGTGATCTGGTGGTGGTTGGTCACTGTCGGGTGAAGTGAGTAGTAACTAGTCCTGTTGGCTGAGGCACTGGAGGTGATGGGGCTGCCTGCACTCTGAGGCATGCCGGAGGCTGCAGTGTCCCCAGCAGGTGGACTGGAGGGGGAGTCGGAGCCCTGAGGGTGCAGGTGGCTGGGCTGAGGCAGCTGGTACGGCTGGCAAGTGGAGCCCGGTAGGCTTTCTAGACTCGCACTGACTATGGTGAAGTCCTGGAGCCATTGGAGGCTGGTGAGACTGTCATCCAGGTGCACTGAACCATTCTCATCGTCTTGGTCTTCTGGGTGAAGCTTCATCCATTTCTCCTTGAATCTGGTGGCAATCTCCTGACTTGGTAGTACTGGCATTGTAAAGTGACCCTGTTAATAAATTCCCACAAAAGATTGCTGTATTACATTTCTTGCTGGCTGTCATTCCTGTGAATCCTTTACATATTGGTGTGATCTCACTCAGCTGACTTTAAATTTACAATGTGAAATATTGCGTTATAAACTCATAAAAATAAAAGAACAGTGGCCATTCATTCATAAAGAAGTATTAGCGAATGCAGTACAATTACCTTGGTGTACTCCGCAGTACAACTTGAGTGATCAGCTCCACTGTTCTCATATGGTACCCAAACCTCTTACACGTTATTGCGATGTCTTTACAGACGGCTTTGTGAGGAACTGCTATCTAAACATGTAAACCCAAGACTTAATTTGCAAAAGTAGCCTTCATTCAGATCCTGTCGATGTGTGATAATAATCCCACAACGGCGGAGAGACAGATCCGAACATACTGAGGGAAAGACAGAAAAGACCGCCTTGAGTTTTAATAGCCCTAAACAAATTGCAGGTCGCTGATTGGCTCCGTGATTTACAGGTTTCACCTTTGTTTCTACGGCTCACTGTATGAGTGCATATATAGGAAAAATGTGTTATTAAATCAGTGAAAACAGAATGTAATTGCACTTAATATTCTGCGTAATATTTTTTACCTAATTTAATCAGAAATAAATTGGCTTCTGACTGTCATTGTATACGTTGTGCATTTATGAATTGTAAGAAGGATGAGTTTTGATTTAAAAACGAAAGTGCCGTTTTGTTACTAAGGCTCTTCTGTAGGCTATTGGACAGTTAATGATATATATTATTTAAACGGTATCCTGAATAATTGCAGATAATGAATACATCCTTAGTTAATTGTAAAAACAGCCACCTTTGGAGTTAAATGTTTTACAACTGTGCTGTGACTTTACCTACACATGGTCGATATTTGAATTGACTTTTGATTAATTCCTCGTTTTATAGACATTGAATACATAAATGTTACAGTTAATGAGATTGTGTGTAGTAGACATTGCGAACATACTGGCTCTGTGATGAAATTGGGTAATTCTGGTTTTGACATGATGTATTAGCGACATCTACTGGTTATTGTCGATGTTAGGTTCTCGTATTTGCTATACCCATTATTTAATCCGTAGGTATACCCAGCTGACAGGGAAACTATGATTCCGTTAAAATGAATATGATCATTGTAGAAAACTCCATCACAGTCACTCTTTCTCTGATCCTGGGAGTCTGGGACACAGGCTCACAAACTCTGTCTTTCTAACTCAGGGTGTAATGGGTCAGCGGTCAAACGACCTCCACTCAACACTGTCAAACGCTCCCTGAAACACTTCAGCGAGCAGGCCTTTCTAATCGACCTGGCCGGGGTATCCTGGAAGGATATTGATCTCATCCCGTCAGTAGAGGATGCCTGGTTATTTTTTTTAAATGCCTTCCTCACCATCTTAAATAAGCATGCCCCATTCAAGAAATGTAGAACCAGGAACAGATATAGCCCTTGGTTCTCTCCAGACCTGACTGCCCTTAACCAACACAAAAACATCCTATGGCGTTCTGCATTAGCATCGAACAGCCCCCGTGATATGCAACTTTTCAGGGAAGCTAGAAACCAATATACACAGGCAGTTAGAAAAGCCAAGGCTAGCTTTTTCAAGCAAAAATTTGATTCCTGCAACACAAACTCAAAAAGGTTCTGGGACACTGTAAAGTCCTTGGAGAATAAGAACACCTCCTCCCAGCTGCCCACTGCACTGAAGATAGGAAACACTGTCAGCACCGATAAATCCACAATAATTGAGAATTTCAATAAGCATTTTTCTACGGCTGGCCATGCTTTCCACCTGGCTACCCCTACCCCGGTCAACAGCACTGCACCCCCCACAGCAACTCGCCCAGGCCCAATTTCGCGCAATTTCTCCATCTCCCAAATCCAGTCAGCTGTTGTTCTGAAAGAGCTGCAAAATCTGGACCCCTACAAATTAGCCGGGCTAGAACATCTGGACCCTTTCTTTCTAAAAATTATCTGCCGAAATTGTTGCCACCCCTATTACTAGCCTGTTCAACCTCTCTTTCTTGTCGTCTGAGATTCCCAAAGATTGGAAAGCAGCTGCGGTCATCCCCCTCTTCAAAGGGGGGGACACTCTTGACCCAAACTTCTATAGGCCTATATCTATCCTACCCTGCCTCGCTAAGGTCTTCGAAAGCCAAGTCAACAAACAGATTACCGACCATTTCGAATCCAACATCAACTGTCCAGAGGAGACTGCGTGAATCAGGGCTTTGTGGCCGAATTGCTGCAAAGTGCAAAGAAGCCCCCACTAAAGCACACCAATAAGAAGAGACTTGCTTGGACCAAGACACGAGCAATGGACGTTAGATCGGTGGAAATCTGTCCTTTGGTCTCATGAGTCCAAATTTGAGATTTTTGGTTCCAACCGTCATGTCTTTGTGAGATCACAGAGTAGGTGAACGCATGATCTCCACATTGTGTGGTTCCCTCATGGAGGAGGTGTGATGGTGTTTTGCTGGTGATACTGTCAGGGATTTAATTAGAATTCAAGGCACGCTTAACCAGCATGGCTACCACAGCATTCTGCAGCAATACACCACCACATCTGGTTTCACTTAGTGGGACTATCATGTTTTAAAACAGGACTATGACCCAACACACCTCCAGGCTGTGTAAGGGCTATTTGACCAAGAAGGAGAGTGATGGAGTACTGCATTAGATGACCTGGCCTCCACAATCATCCGACCTCAACCCAATTGAGATGGTTTGGGATGAGTTGGACCACAGAGTGAAGGAAAAGCAGCCAACAAGTGCTCAGCATGTGGAAACTCCTTCAAGACTGTTGGAAAAGCTTTCCTGGTGAAGCTGGTTGAGAGAATGCCAAAAGTGTGCAAAGCTGTCATCAAGGCAAAGGGTGGCTGCTTTGAAGAATCTAAAATCTATTTAGATTTTTTAAAACACTTTTTTGGTTTCTACATGATTCTATGTGTGTTATTTCACAGTTTCTACAATGTAGAAAATAGTACGAATAAATAAAAACCCTTGAATGAGTAGGTGTGTCCAAACTTTTGACTGGTACTGTATATATAATATATACACATTTCATTTCAACCTGTAGGACTATGCATAGGGTGAATTCGGGAAAGAGTTGGACATGATATAATCTGGGACAGATTAATCCTGATGCTTTTATTTCTTGGTCTGACAAGAGAACATCTTAAACTATTGTTACTAAAAGCCTGATCATTTGGTGACATCACCTCGGGGCAGAGAAAGCTTCAAACAGGAAGCTCACCTCGGGAAGCATACGGTAAAATCAGTGACATAGATTCTCTGTTTTGTTGTTAAATTAGTAAAACTGTCATACATAATGCACTGTCAAATGTTGATGTAAATGTGAATATTATGTACTGGTGCATCAAAATACATAATGTTGCCCAATATCTTTCAATTTTGTAATTGTATTATCTTTCATTTTTGTTGTTGTCCCACATTACCAACCATAGCTAGCTAAAGTAGGACAGAATGTAGTAGGCTTTACTAACGGAGGAAAGATTTACATTAGGGACCACCTGTATTTAGGTTAGGCTCTGGTTCTTGTAGTACTATATCCTGTTAATTATGTCTTCTAGTACTGTTATTTGAGTGAATTCAGAAAGCGGAACACGTTTTGCGTTGTCATCTTCTGGAACCTCTTTAGACATCTATACAACATATTGGCCCAACATGATACATTTCTGAAATCCTCAAATGTTTCCTAATCACACAAAATTGAATCGTCGTTGAAGTACAATTAGGTGTCATAGTCGACCAAATGCGAACTAAAAATATGGTCATGCCTCCTGTGAATATGAAATCAACAGTAGTGTTTGTGTGATTAGGAAACATCTGGAGGATTTCAGAAATGTATCATGTGTTGGGCTAATAGGTTGGATAGATGTCGAAAGAGGTTACAGAAGACGGAAATGCAAAGTGTCCCACTTTTTCCGAATTCACCCTAAATGGTCCTCACATGTCAATGGAAGTCAAGCATGAGACATGCAGTTGTGTTCAGAAGTGTTCAACATTACATTTATTTAATTGTTATTCACATGCGGCTGTAGGCTACACGTGTAGGATCTTAATCTGAGCCAGTTCGCTACAGCAGGAAAATAATCCTGCGGCAACAGGAAATTTAAATTGTGTGTTCGGACTATAATAAAATGACATTTTTGTAGGGGTTGATACATTTTTCGTTAGGGCAAATCTAGTCTGATATTTTAAAGTGGAAATTACAAACTTTAGAAGCCTTTTTAAACATGGAATACACTACAAGTTTGCATTTCCTGCTGTGCAGGAATATTCTCACTAACAGAAGATTGAGCAAATGAAGATCCTACATCTGTACACAGGGACAGACTGATATTGATAGAGTTATGAATCACTAAATGTGGGGTTGTCCTGGATACCAGGTCAATACTAGTGAGAAACAGGAACAAGGCACATGTGTATCATCAAAGTTAACATGGCACATCGTTAGTCAAAGACACATGAAATGAACAGTATTAATCCAAAGCAGTTTGGATCGTTTTACACATCGTTCTACAACAACTCACAAGCAAAAGATAACATTAGGTTAAAGATGCAATGTCTCAAGATGTTGCATAAGTAAAATGGTTAAGAAGCATTTAGTTTATTCCTCCTGGGAAAAAATTAGAACACACACACATAATACAGACCATATAACAACCAAGTCTAATCATAATGTACTTACTATTTATAGATTAAATGTATCAATATATGGATTTAACATAATTGTAATTGCTGAACAGTTGGGTTTTAATAATGGTTTAATAACAGTTAGGTTTCCTTAAAAATATTTAACGAACCATTGAGAATGCAAAGAAATGCATTGAGAATGCAAAGAAATGTTATACATGTATATCAGCCAGTGGGAATAAAAACCTCCTGGACTACAGGCTCATACAGCTGTATATCCTGAAACCGTTTCATCACAAGAACACCAAAAAAATGCAACAAGCAGCAGCCATATCTGTTTAGTTGAAGGCACATAGATCTATATGTATGGTGCTACATCTACAGGGAAGTCAGACACTGCAAGTCATAGAACTTGAGCAAGGCAACGACTATGCCAGGATGACAAGCCACAATATAACTATAGAAATATGCCACATCTACAAATAACACAGTTTGTGCTATACGGTCAGCATAGTGTATTGGCTTGTTGCAGGCTCTATCTTTCTTTGTGTTCAGCTGTTAAGGTGTAAAGCTGGACTATGTCACTAAAAATCAATCAGCTACGTTTGAGATACTGTGCATGTAGCTGTATCTACTAATCTCCTTATTTGAATCCCCAGATTTTCTTCTACAACACACAAATATACAATTGAATCTACATACATTTCTAGTACAGGTACAATATATCACATAATTCAGTATAAAAACGAACGAATGTAGATATTCACAAAGCAAAATTAATGAATCCTCAAAACCTTTGAAGACAATTTGAAATTAAATGCCTCAATTTGACTTGTTATGACATAGGAATTCACCATTTCACAAAGTAAAATTAATGAATCCTCAAAACCTTTAAAAATGCCTCCATTAAATTGTCATGTTTAATCATGTCAAATGTCCACCAAAACATTTCATATCATATAAGCACCAAGAAATAAAATGTTAAAAAGTTATTAGTTTAGATGAATACAACAGGAATGGTATTAATGCTCTCTGAAACAATTAGTGTCAAGCAGTAATTTGAGTGGAGTAAACTGAAAGTGAGTGTGCTTCTAGTACTACCATATGATGGTAGTCATACTCAACCACTGGAATCATGCAACGTCCACCACTGCACCACAACCCCATCCAGAATGGACAAACAATTACACACTCCTAAATGTACAGTTGAAGTCTGAAGTTTACTTACACTTAGGTTGGAGTTATTAAAACTCGTTTTTCAACCACTCCACAAATTTCTTGTTAACAAACTATACTTTTGGCAAGACGGTTAGGACATCTACTTTGTGCATGACACAAGTCATTGTAATTTTTCCAACAATTGTTTACAGACAGATTATTTCACTTATAATTCACTGTATCACAATTCCAGTAGGTCAGAAATTTACATACACTAAGTTGACTGTGCCTTTAAATAGCTTGGAAAATTCAATAAAATTACATACATGTGGATGTATTTCAAGGCCTACCTTCAAACTCAGTGCCTCTACTTGACAACATGGGATAATCAAAAGAAATCAGCCAAGACCTCAGAAACAAAATTGTGGACCTCCACAAGTCTGGTTCATCCTTGGGAGCAATTTCCAAACCCCTGAAGGTACCATGTTCATCTGTACAAACAATAGTACGTAAGAATGAACACCATGGGACCACGCAGTCGTTATAACGCTCAGGAAGGAGACGCATTCTGTCTCCAAGAGATGGATGTACTTTGGTGCAAAAAGTGCAAATCAATCCCAGAACAACAGCAAAGGAACTTTCTCTGCCCCTCACTGATGTCACCAAAAGCATTATTTCCACAGTAAAATGAGTCCTATATCGATATAACCTGAAAGGCTGTTCAGCAAGGAAGAAGCCACTGCTCCAAAACCACCATAAAAAAGCCAGACTACAGTTTGCAACTGCACATGGGGACAAATATCATACTTTTTGGAGAAATGTCCTCTGGTTTGGCCATAATGACCATCGTTATGTTTGGAGGAAAAAGGGGGAGGCTTGCAAGCCGAAGAACACCATCCCAACCGTGAAGCACGGGGTGGCAGCATCATGTTGTGGGGGTGCTTTGTTGCAAGAGGGATTGGTGCGCTTCACAAAATAGATGGCATCATAAGGTAGGAAAATTATGTGGATGTATTGAAGCAACATCTCAGAGACATCGGTCAGGAAGTTAAAGCTTGGTCGCAAATGGGTCTTCCAAATGGACAATGACCCCAAGTATACTTCTAAAGTTGTGGCAAAATGGCTTAAGGACAACAAAGTCAAGGTATTGGAGTGGCCACCACAAAGCCCTGACCTCAATGCTATAGAAAATCTGTAGGCAGAACTGAAAAAGCGTGTGCGAGCAAGGAGGCCTACAAACCTGACTCAGTTACACCAGCTCTGTCAGGAGGAATGGGCCAAAATTCACCCAACTTATTGTGGGAAGCTTGTGGAAGGCTACCCGAAACGTTTGAGTTAAACAACTTCTGACCCACTGGGAATGTGATGAAAGAAATAAAGCCTGAAATAAATCACTCTCTACTATTATTCTGACATTTCACATTCTCAAATAAAGTGGTGGTCCTAACTGACCTAAGACAGGGAACTTTACTAGAATTAAATGACAGGAACTGTGAAAAAATGTGTTTAAATGTATTTGGCCAAGGTGTATGTAAACTTCCGACTTCAACTGAATGTAAAGCAATCTAATTAAGGACTTGTTGTTTTTTAGTTAAGGTATAGTATGGTTTTAGTAAATCCTTGCAGTGACCACCACAAACACAGTTTGAATCAATGCCAGTTATGGCATGAATCGATGACTAAAGTAGGAAAGTGGTCTTCTACAAGGCCCAAGGGGACTGGATCATGGGGGAGGGATGGGCTTGGGAGGAGACCAAGTCCCAATTTTCCATCCAGGCTAAATGTGCACTTTCACACTCCCCGTCATGGATTTAAAAGCATTGGATTGGTGTAATTATTGACTGGAGGGAGTTTCCACCATTGTTAAATACATGAGAGATAGTGAATTGGGACTCAGCCAGAGAGGGAGAACCATTGGGCCCAGAGGTTAGGGGTCAAGTTGCTCATCCTCCATGTGAAGGCTGCTGGGGGGACACAGGAGGGGCTGGCTGGAGCAGTTGGTACTCTGACTCTTCAGGCTCTCTGATGACCCTGTGGACACAAGGAGCATGATCCAATTAAACAAGAGGATCTCTTACACCCGTGAAATAAATCTAAACAGTTGCATACTTATCAATACAAACTTGCTGTCTATTTGCATGATAAACAGAGTTACAACCTGCAGCAGATTATTAACCAACTGTCCTGAATCGGACAGATTGCGAGGGATCGGTTTCTCTGAAGCAACGTGACAGAAAAGCAGATAGGACTTCTCTGTCCTGTCTTTACCTACATACCACATTTATTCCTCCATACCAATAGAGCAGGCATCAGGACCTAGAGCTGGCCATAGCAAGGCCAGGTAAAGGGACAGGGCAGGTAGTAAGGAAACAGAGAAGAACAAACAGCACACAGGTTAGATGAAAAGCTGGGGGACTGAAAGCCTGGGAGAATAAAGAGAAAAATAGCTAAAAGGTGTTATACGTGCAATCAAAAATGTATGTTTACAATTGGTTTGAGCATTAAAGACATGCTCTGGTACTTTGGCAACTAGTAAGTATTTTTTTAAACCTCCCGTTTTTTATGTGTTAATGTGTAGTTCATGCATAATCTATGAGCAGAACTAGCCAAGAAATCCCTGTTTTCTGGAAGCTGTGCAGTGCCACTTTCCCTCCATTTACCCCCATGTGGGCCAGCCCTCTAGCAATTAAAGTTTCAGCCAATGATCTTCAGCCTGCCAAGGGAGCGACAGCTAGCAACACGCACACAGTAGAGCGAGAGAGAGACATGGTGCACATGTGACATAGTACGCAATTTTCTGGGGCCACTTTTGGCTCCTGGGCCCTACTTTCAGAACTACTGGCTAAAAAGTATATAAAAGAACCAGAGAATATCTTTAATATCCAGACAAACATACACAATCATGCACACGCGCACAGATACGCACGGGCCTGGGCCTTGTGTTATTATTAGCTTACCTGGCAGAGAAAGGTCCCCTGGCGGGTCACTCTCTGTTTTGGTCAGGCTGCGGTGTTCACTGCTGTAGTCCTGAAGGATCTCTCTCTCTCCTCCAGAGTGCAGCCTGTCCTCTGTACCACCCATGACAGGAGGGAGAGACAAGGTCACAACATGCAACAAGACCTAAATGTCCTTAAACGCGTTTGCAATGTACCCTGGTAGGTAATTCAAGTCATTATTTGGAGGGGTCACGTACCCAAACATGTAGACTGGACCGCTAACTACGTGCATTCAGAGCATGACAGAACTCACCATCATCTGGGGAGATGGACTCCGGTACATCCTCGGCTGCAGTGGCCTCGGTGGGAGCAGGGCTGCTGGAGAGCAGTGCGTGAGGCTGGGCGTCCGACATCTCAGACAGCTTCTCCTCATCCTCCTCCTGGATAGGTGATGAGGGCGACCTCAGGGTGCTGCGGGGGTCAAACACTTACAATGAGGTGACATTGGTAAACAAAAAAACATTTACAACCGACGTGAAGCTTTATAATAAACAGACTGCACTCTGTACTGTTGTCCTAGTAAGTTTATTTTCTGCAGGTTGGCAAGGCTCAGCAATGTCAACTGGATGGATTGCCAAGGACATGCCGTCTAATCAGTTTGTAGCATGGCGCTGGATACAGGAGAAGACCTCTAGCAGCAGCTCATCACAACACAAGGTGACTATTTTTTTTCAGACTCTGGGCCAGCTGTTACACAAACTGATGAGCAATCAATCCAGAGTCAAACCCAATGTCAACAAGCAAATCCATCCAGGGCAGTTAATCTGCCAGGGCTATTAACTCCATACTAAAACTAAAGAATTCAAAATTCTCCAAGTTAAGAGGCTGTTCAAACCAAATGGTAATGTAATGGTGTGAAAAATTACAGTAGAAGGCAGCTGGACTGTAGAGAGCAGCACTGGAACACTTTAGCCCACTTCAGTTTCTCCCCCTTCTTCCTAAAGTGTGCATTGGTTCACCCTACGTCAAAAGATTTCAAAGCTTTGGATTGGTTTAAATATTCGCTGGAGGGAGGTTCCACCATCTTCCCTTACACCTGTCCATTCTTCTTAAATCCATGAGGGGGAGTGTAGTGTACACTTCAGGGAGATGGTTCATCTCAGATGCAGGAGAAAGTGATCTGGGCTTGTTACTACCCTTGTGTCCCAGGATTACCTGTCAGGTGACTTGCTGACTTTGCCCTTCTGCAGGCCCCCGTCACCGGAGTGTTCTGGGGAGCCCAGCGGCCGGCCCTCCCCTACCAGGCTCCCAGAGAAGTTAATATCATCGTAGAGGGGGGCGGGGGGGATGGAGGGGGACACAGAGTGCAGGCCGTTCAGGGCCTCCAGCAGAGAGATGGGCTCAAAGCCTGGGGGAACCGAGTCTGAGCTCTGGAGAGACGCACACACAGAAAGACTGCTCATATCTTCACTAGTCATTCACAGTCATTTATTAAAGGCTTTGTAATTGCATAGTGATGGAGTTGAGTTATGTTAAATACAAGTAGAATAAGAAACCATCCTTGACACCAATGATGCCATGTGTGTATTAACAACAAATGCCTGGGTCGTGTGCGCCGTACCGAGTGCTCATCATGGTCCATGGTCTGAGCCAGTACAGGGCTGAAAGAGACAGGGGACAGCGGCCCAGGCTTCTTCCTCACAGCTCTGATCTGCAGCAAGGCTCGGAAGGCTGGGGAGAGAAAGAGACCAAACACTGGTTACACTGCACACTGTCAAATGTGACTTGCATCTTCACTAAAATGTAAACTTCACAACATTTTCCTTAAATCAGCTCAGTCCCCACAGGGCATTCATCTCTACGTCTATTTGGCGTCTCTCTCGCCGAGTTCTGAAACATGGCAGTCGGGCAGGTCTATTTCCTATTAGCGAAGGCATCCCATTTGGAAGCCTATTGGAAACAAACCAGCGTCGCTCCTTACGCAGTCTGCAGATAGGACAGTTGTTGGCCTGGTAACGCAGGGTGTCAGCACAGGAGTTGCAGAGACACAGGTGTCTGCAGGGCAGGATGATGGTGTCTCGGAGGTCTGACAGACAAACAACACACTCATTGCTGTTGTCACTGTTCTCATCCTCCGACGGCTGCAGAGAACCAAAAAATATTTGTTAGAGTGATGAACATGTAGAAAGAAATAGACTAACCAACGGTCTGAAAACCTACAGCATAATGAGCCACATTTCTGGTTTACATTTCTGAAAGAGTCAGGTGTGGTTACACCTCTATAATGTAAAAATGTGCTGCTTTCCAACAGCCTTTGTAAATTCATGTTAAATAAATCTACTGTATGCATCTACAAAAGGTGTTCCTGGTGAGTTCTAGAATAACAACCTTGGTCTCTTGGTTGTTTTTGTTTTCAATTCCATAGATCTCCTGCAGCAGGTAGCTCACACGATCCACCTATAACAGAGAGCACACATGGTAGCCAAGGACAGAGAACGATGGGAGGAACACATTGTAGCCTTATGTCCCATAGGAGATAAAGAGGAAGTAAGCACACATGCTAACAAATGTATGTGTTGTAAAAAAAATGTTTTTTTATTTTATTATTTTTTTTACCTTTATTTAACCAGGCAAGTCAGTTAAGAACAAATTCTTATTTTCAATGACGGCCTGGGAACAGTGGGTTAACTGCCTGTTCAGGGCATAACGACAGATTTGTACCTTGTCAGCTCGGGGGTTTGAACTTGCAACCTTTCGGTTACTAGTCCAACGCTCTAACCTCTAGGCTACCCTGCCGCCCCATGTGAGCATGTTCTTGTTATTCCGGCATTTTGTATTTTGAATAATCTACTAATATAATAAAGACATGGATTAACTTGTGTTAACTTACAATTTGCTTCTGCTTCAGAGGCTTGACGGAGAAACTGCCATCCACATGCTTGAAAGGAAGAAATGGTGTTTACTTCACATATTTCACAATGTGTGAAAACAGAACTTCATGACATCAGATGCGGGATGTAAATTTGAGTCAAATTCAAACACTGTCCTCTTCTACTGAATCATCACAATGAGTTACTTACTCTCTCAAAGGCTGCCAGCAGCACATGTGCATGTCCAAAGCAATCTGGAAAAGGACAAACACTAATTTATAAGGGATAACTGTACTCTGTGCATACAGAATGTCTCATCTAGCACCTGCTATTGTGGTATAGCGGAGAAACAGTTGCCAACTAAGTTTGTTATTAGGTCAGCCTTGAGGTGATATATGGAGCGAAGAACATTAACATCAGCGTCAACCGTTTGGACCACCTACCATCCCCTTCATCCACTACAGCTTGGATCACCATGGGGAAAACACCCCGGTCCAGGTCAAAGTTAAGCTGTAAAGATAAAATAAATGGTGACAACAGATGAGTTTATCAACTGTCAGCTGGTGACATCACTCAACAGGATTAAGTGCTGCTGCCCAGATATACTCACATCCTCCTCCTTCCAGTCGGTGAAATCGATTTTGAAAGAAGGCAGGGAGAAATGTTGGCTCACACCCCTCTTATAGTGTACAGTCTCAGAAACCAGGGCTGGGCCCTTTGGGTTGTACCTACACAGAACAGAAACAGTGAAGTCAATATATTATCAATACAAAACTATCAAAGTTAATTTAGTATATTGGAAATATAAGATGTTCTTTTTCAGATCTCTTGTTGAAAGCTCTTTCTTGACCACAAATAATGAAAAACAGCATTAGACCTAACTCAAATCCATTTCTGAAATTTCCCTCTTAAATTTGTCAATGGAAAATCTCAATAAAAAAACATGCAAAAAAGCTAAAAAACACATCCACCCACTCACATAATGACCTCAGCATAAACTACTGTATTAATTCCTTCTTCAGACAACATGCGTATCCATGGAGATAGGTGGTTGCTAAGGACCCATTGTATCTCTCCCAGTACATTGGCCACTACCATAAGATGTTCTTATACAATGCGTCTTTAAAGTGAATAAATCAATTTCACATCTTCAGAAACGGATAAAAGGCATGGATTTAATTTCAAATGAGAAATGTAAAACGCTGGACTGTATTTAGTTATATATTTGGGAGCAAGAGACAGTGGAAGAAAACATGTATTTGTAATTAGTGAATGACTAAAATAGCATATTGATGCTAAGCATCGTCTATCATGTAAATGAAAAGGTTTCTGAATCAGACTCTTACATACATTGCCATCCCATTGGTGAATTCCTCAAAAGCTTGGCAATACAGGGTGATAGCCACACGAGCATCAGCGTCAAATGTGAACTCCACACCATACAGAACCTTTGGCTTCCCTCCTTCCTCTACTGGAGCATCAGTGTCATCTTTGTACCTAGTAGTCAAGCAGACAAACAAAACAATGTTAAGCTAGCTTTCTCAAGTGGCCATTTTCAAAATTACATAACTTTGAAAATGAAGCTATGACTAAGTTAACAACAACAACAAAAATAATCGCTCATGCACCACACTTATGAAAGCATGTCAATATCAAACGAAAGGTAGGCAGTGAATCGATGTTAAGCTAAGCTCAATCAGCCAGGATTCTTGATCCTGAATCACTTGACAATGAAAACCACTAAGAAAAATAAATGAGGAAAGGTTAGTCTGAAGACTACTCGCTGTAGAATATGGTGGGGTTTTTCCTCACCTGACCAAGCGCAGGGAGTCCTTTCTGATATTGACCAGACTTCTCAGGGTCTTCACAGGCTCATGGGGTGCCGGGGTCACGTACGGAAACTAAGCAAAGGTGAGACATGACAACGAGTCTAAGAAAAGAACAGCCCAATGCAGATAAACTTCAAATGCTTTTGCCTAATCAATAGCATGGGGGATGTGAATCAAGGACTACTCCTGAACTTCCACTTCAACTAATATGCTGTACATGTTACTTATCTGTCAGCAACTTGCAAAATGAAAAACTTAACATAGATAAGAACCTTTGCCAATGTATAGCGCACTTGTTTGTCCTTACTTGTACAGGCCTATTTCCAAGGAAGTTCAGATCCATGTTTTCTCCAAATAGGTAACCCTCTGGATGGGGAGTGTCAAATTTCTCCCCTCCCATGAAAAAATGGCTGGCAAAGTAATTCCCTTAAAAGAAAATAGAAGTATGTGACTGGATTACAACCAGGATAAAATCAGGATGGAAGGCCTATCTTTAAAGATCAGTGTACCGATGCACAACTTTGCCTCATCAAATAGACATCTCACCACGACTGAATATCATACAATTAACCATTTATAGCGTTCACGTGTAACGTTAGGCCTATAATGTTGGGAGCTGCTGATATCAGTTTAGCTAACGTTAGCTATAGCTCGAGTTTTAGGGTTTCAATCCAAATTAATAGCTATATTTACCCGATTTCGGTGGAAATCTGTATGCAGAATTCGCCTGGATATCAATATCCTCAACGCCAGCGATTCTCCGACTAAGAATCGACCCCATCTTTCCTTGTTGTTGCTAGCTAGCTAATTAGCTACAGAATTAGCTAACTACGAACCCCAACGCTAGTGTATTTATCGTCCAAGGGACCGTTTTGTAACACGTTTTAGACTTTCTTCGGTATTACACAGCGACGTATATATTCAACTGTGTACCTGTCAAGAATAACGATAGAACCAAGGATAACTTGGTGTCCGCTAAAGAAAATAAACACAAGTTTCTAGCCAAAAGCCTTCTGATGTATGATTACGTCAAACTACATGGTGTTAGGGACTTGTAGTTCTTTCTGTCACCGACCTACTGATCGCCCCTCCCCATCGCTCTGATTTGCGCTCTCGTGCTGCCGATCAAAGGGGCGCTCAGGACATTGAACATAGTTCAGACAGTAAATATTTGGGTTTTCACTGCGGACTGTGCTGTCTCCATGGTCGATGAGAGGAAAGGGTAGTGCAAGGGAGAATAACCTCAAGGACTGAGCACCAACCCAAGGGGAAAGGTTTAGAATAGCCCGCTTCTGCAAATATGGATGATCTAAAGCACCAAGTTATGATAAATCAGTTCGTCCTGACTGCTGGATGCGCCGCAGACCAAGCGAAACAGCTTCTACAAGCGGCACATTGGCAGTTCGAGGTATGGGAACATTTTCTTGACAATGGTCTGAGTTTGGTGCATGGAAGATAGATCAGTTACAGAGATCAGTCTGTGTCTGTTTCTCGGAGTCATTAATTAAATACATCTAATTAATACAGTAATGCCAATCATTTGTAAAATAATCTGGTTATCTTCACAACACCCCAGTAGGGTAATGCTATTATGCAATGAAAATGTAGCTAACGATGGTATTCAGCAGCCTAATGGCACAATGTAACATTTTCACAGGAGATAGTATAATATCGATTTAGGTTGTATCTGTCTGCAATAGGCATATGTGCAATGCACACTGGACTGGTGCTTACTGACACATATTTTATTTTCAATAGACTGCATTAAGTGCCTTTTTTCAAGAAACCAATATTCCATACAGTCACCATCATAAAATGGTAAGTATAGAAAACCTACAGTATTATTGATAACAATGAATGATTGATGTATTATTATTATTATTATTACATTATGATGATGATTATTGCAACATCTATGATTATATTTATATTCATTCACTTGCCGTTCATGTCCGCCATGCTGTACCGAAACACAAGCATGACAAAAATAAACACACATTGGCCACGTTGTTCATAGTGCTTTGTCATGTACTGTAGCATATTACTTACTCTGTTATTTCACAAGAACGGTGACATGATAGAAACATAATACTTATAGTCGTCAAATGAAGTCATGTGAGTTATGGATGATCTGTACTGCTACTATACTTTTTCTTGAATTGAAGTCTTGAAAATGTGTCTTGTGGGGGAGGGTGGTTCCAGCAAAAGTGAACATTGTTTTAGTAAAAAAATCAAATAAAAAAAGGTTCTAAAATAAAATGATTTAAGTGCTACAGCACTTATGATGCTGTACATACTATACAAAACATACATACGCTGTCTTTTAATGTAAAAGTATTACTGAAAATGAATGGCAGTGTTAAAATCTTGACACATGCATAACAGGACATTAGCACAGTTTAATCTAGACCATTTGTCATATAGATTGTCAATTTGGCCGATAGATTTCCTCCTTTCAAAACAACATCTGGCTTCATGAGCAGTAAGATATCAGCTTATTTAAGTCTAGAACCTTACCTCTCATAACCTACCACTGCGTCTGCCATTTCCCAGTGATCTCATTCGGCTTCTATTTTCATTTTCAAACTGATGAAAATAAACAGGATGTGGGCAGACATTAGATTAGATAAGAAGCAGTGACATCGGCAATACATCTGGCGTGGTCTGTTTACATTAGGGGTTGGCTGTCAGGCGTGGCATAAGGTTAAGTTGAGCCCCTTTCATTGACAAATGGTTGTCAGGTTAACTACCGTGCAGTATGTGCCCACTGTGTCCTTAAACAGACCAGTGCAGAAAGGCCAGGCGTATGAGAGGTCCAATGCACATGTAACATGATGTGGAGACATTTCAAGCTGGGGAGTGAGGTTACGAAACTAACTCTGTTACATCCAAGGCTATTAAACGTAATGTTTTTGAAAGTGCTGTAGGTTATTGTTGCTGTTGTCAGTAGGGGTTGTATTGCTATGAAGAGCACTGTGACTTTGTTTTAAAATGACACTTCTGTCACTTGAACAAGTTGACATGACAGACCAGCATCTGTATATTAATCTATCCCTGGCTGTATAATAACAACAAGGGACTGTGTTGGGTTAATTATTGACTCACTCTATGGTTGCTCATTGACCTGTTTGTGTTGGAGGTTGGTGAGATTGATTTGTTGATACAGAAAACAGTCATGTAAACTGTGTATCACGTGATGTTTGAATTTCCTTTCTTTGATCTCGTTGAACAGTTGACCACATACATGGAGACAGACAACGTGTAGGGTGACTGAGTTAGTGAAACTGCTCTGGAAAAGGTTGCAGCCTCACGAAAGACAGATTACCCATGATGCCCTCAACAATTGTATCTTGTAGATCACACAATGGAGGTCAGTGTTGAAACTCAACGTGCTTATGGGATGTTACATCCACAGATGATTACATCCCTCATGATTAAAATGCACATAGGGGTTTTTAAGTAAAGCAGGCTAATAAGGCATAGGCTGGTGGCAATATTGTATACGTGTGGCTTATCACAATGTCCCAGTCAATGTCTAGGATGCCAGGAGGTCTGTGGCAGTCATGAATCGAGTCAGTGAAAGAGTCTTCATAACATCGTCCAAAAGAAACAGCTTTTGTAAACTGTACTACTGCCATTGTTATTACTATTTGGGATGGCTATTAGACGTTTAGTGTCTACATTTAGATGTGCTCTGATGCTTGTTTACAAGCCCTTTGAACAATGACAGAGTAGACTGCCTGTTGTACAATAGCACATTGTGTTTTAATATGGACAATGCTGGTTGGCAGGATGCAGGGCTTTAGTACAGGGTACAGTTTGCCATTGTTTATTCTGAGGCACAAATATGGCAAACTGACAATAAACAATAGGAAAAGGGATGAGAAAGACCACACTCTCTAAAACAAGCTATCATGTACTGTTTCCCTGGCTGCAGCTGCTATTACAGGATCCATCCCTATCAAACAGGACTGTTTCTATAGCAACTTTGCAGCTCCAGATGAGAAAATGCACGGTCGGTCTCCTGTGTGTTTATGTGTACAGAGCCAGCTGATCTGACTGAGCAGCTGCCACACACTGAGGCCCACACCCCGTGTGTCCACATAGCCAACCCCTTCAACACCCTTCTCCCTATACACTGCTGACCTCTTTCAATGTAAAGCAGTGGAAACTCCCACACAGGCCACGCTTTCTTGTTATTGTGATCAAATAACGGAAGTACTTTGTATTATATGGGTTTTTCAGCTGTACAGTTTTAACCGTTTTGTAAACCGATACAGATTTTTTAAAAGTTCAAAATCATATCTTAGGTCATGGTTTTGTTGCCGCCATGTGTGTCAATTGACAGGAAGTCTGTTATGATCACTTACAATTTATTGCTGCAATTTATTGCAGTGTTATCAACTGAAGCAAATGTAGGCTACCAGTGATCTGCAAAAGGACATTTCTGAAGCAGCCAGCCTTATGCTAGTATGGCTGCTGCTGACCCATTTTTTTGTACAAAGACATGCTTGTCCTGAACTGAGCAATGCACACACCAGCTTCACTGTGCATCATAAGTGATTACGTTGAATAAAGGCATGTCTCGTTCCTATTGAAGGAGGTCAACGCTAATGCCTGTGGGAAATCCAATGTTTGTTCATTCATTCACTCATTCATTCTTACTGCACCATAGAAACCTTAGAAATACATGTGGGTGGGATACTCCACTAATGTTCTTATCAAGTAATAAGGATTTCTTTATTAGCCTGTGGTGATCTTTTTCTTCTTGTACGTATTTCAGCTCTCATTAACAAAATGTAGTTAAATTGTCTGACAATCCTCCTACAGAAATATGTTTACCGCAGTCCAAACTTATTCTGAAGGCAAGCATGTGCCTTGGGGGGGTATCTGTTTCCTCTAGTTGCACTACAAATCACATGACTGTTTTGAGATATTGCATAATCTATTATGTGGTGGATATCCTGTCCACACAATGAGAAAACAGACATTCTGGTAGCCTTCAGATGGTTGGGGTGAATCCTAACACGGGTTGCTTTGACCTTTTATGTCCCGGAAGGTACGATTCCTTTGGACCCTCTTAGGTTCTTGCTCGTGGAATGATGTTTGTTTTGGCTGACTGGTAATGTGTTTGGCAGTCACAGAGGAGTCTCCTGAGGCCTGTGCTCTGTAGTGTCAGCTGAGAGGACAGACTCAGGGCAGGATGTAGAATTTGGTGGAAAGACAAAGGGTCAGTCTGAGGAAGTTGGGCAAGGGAAAATATTTTTCCTTTTTCGCTTCCACAACTATTATGATGTAGGCACTTCTAAGGACCAGTTGAGGGAGGACATAAGTGTCAAGATGGTAAATCAAACCAAGCATGTCAATTAGAACTGGAGACAATGCGCCAGTAATGACAAGTCAGTAGTGAAATATGCAATCATAAATGCGTACAGATTTATGTTCTCTTATTAATGGTTCTCTCCTTTCTCCACAGATGCACACTCCAGCCAACACACCAGCAACACCTCCCAACTTCCCAGACGCCCTGGCCATGTTCTCCCACCTCAAGGCCTCAGAGAGCTTCTACGGCAGCAGTCCCATAGCCTCCATGGCGACCTCTCCTCCTCAGGTCAACTGGGCCATGGGCCCTTCTGCCCCAGGTCAGACCCAGCAGGGCCTGTGGACTTCTGGGCAGCTGCCCTCTCAGGTGCCTCCCCGTGGGTGGCCCCAAGCCGTCACTCAGCAGGCCTCCAGTGAACAGGCCAGCGTCACCATGGAGGCAGAGAGATGAGAGCACTGCAGGGGCCTCGCGATAACAAGAGGAACCAATATCGGGCAGTCCTCTTTGAGTTGTCTGTAAGGGAGAGCAGAAAACCAAGCGATGTTTTGGACATGCACTGAGGACAGAAAGGAGGAATTATGAGCATACAGCTGATGAACATTCACATGACGCCACATTGTAAAGTCTGCAGACAATTTTAGCTAGGCATACGTTTCATTTTTTTCCATTGATCTGAAACCAGAGACAAAGATGGACTTGTATGACTAGTGCCGAAGAAGGGTCTTCTTGTTGTACACACCGATGTGTATGACAGTGTCATCATCTTTCCTTTGTCTTTCTGGAGTGGTGTCAATGGACTGGATGCCTTTGATACTGGGGGTGCACTGCATAAATAACATAATTCTTCTTGATTTTTTAACCAGTGTAAGTGTGTGAATATCATGTGTTCTAGTATTCTAATGTGCTTAGAAACCAACTTGGATCTGCTTTTTCAAACATTGGGTAATGACATTGACTGTCCCACTCACACAATCAAGGAACACCAGCTATCCAACTATGTTTAATAAGGAACTTTACAAACTGCTCCTCTTTATGTCTTATGTCTGCATTGAATGCTAAAGGATGTTATACTTCAATCATTGTTCAGTGTTTTTTGTATGATTTTGTTTTCAGCAACTAGTGTCAGAGGATAAGTGAGATAAAGGTTTCTGTCAGAGTGAGACATCTTGCTTGATATTCCAGCTGTGCACCATCTCTAAGTAGCACACAGATTGTATCAAAAACTGTGTTGTTGTTGCTTAAGATGGAAATCAGCATATTAGGGGAAAATAATAAAGAGGAAAAATATATTTTAAAAAATAATATAGATTTAAAAAAATAAAAATAAGAAAAAACCCAGCATATTTGGTGATGCTGTCTCAGGAACTCTCGGCTCAAAAATGTTTCGTCTAGGCACCTGATCATCTTTTTTATTTTGTACAATGGAATGAAAATTGCAATTGAAAGGAACTGATAAATTCAGGGAAGGCCCCATCCAAACGTTTTATATTCTACGATCTGTTCATCTGATAATCACACCGTAGTTTTGCTTTGCCCATCGGTTGCGTGAATACACGCCTGTTCCTCGATGTTTTCCATGAGACAGCTACCACAACAATTTTGTGGATTACCAGACAATTAACTTAATTATTTTGTGTTTCTGAATAAATATTGTATGTATTACACTGCATTAGATCTTGGAGTCTGACTCTATGTATCAAATGGACATGGGGCTCTAATGGAACTATAACCCAAAACACCCTGTGTTCTTTTAGTATTTTCCAGATGGCAGTTTATTTCTCAGCGGATGTTGAATCCAGTGAGTTGGTATGACGCAATCTTCAGTCACACACATCACATCAAGGAGAGATGCACCGTTTAAAAACCAAGGGAAATGTGAAATGGTCTAAACAGATGAATGTTTGGCCTTCCCTCTCCATACTTGGATTGATGAAAAACCTCAGAGCAGACGATGTTGAGTCAGATACTGCTTATCCCTCACTACAAGGACAAAGCAGAGACCAAACAGTGCTATGTTATGGCCACTTCCTTGTCTATGTGGTACAGATTTGATTCTGTATGACAAACATTTTCACCCCACTGTACTTCCCCCCCCATCTGCTTAGGAAATCAGCTCTCCCCATTTGATAGACGCTGTCTTACATTTACATTTACATTTAAGTCATTTAGCAGACGCTCTTATCCAGAGCGACTTCATTCATGTAATCCCCTGTGTATGCTATTCATCTTCTCTCTATTTTGACTTGAGTGGTTTTGTATCCTTGCAAAATCTCCACTTAACTCTTGAAGATCGTCATCAGTTCTGTGAGCGTGGTTATGCTCCAACAGTCATAGCACATAGCGACATGGATTCAAACATTTACCAGAGCCTAGTTGGACTGTGCACCTATCAACCTCAAACAATTATTGTTCTTCTGCTCACATGGTGAACCTCCCTGTATTCTGTAGCTGGACAGGCCTTAGTCTGGTACATTGTATAATGTCATGCTGACATCAGACTGATCGATCTGATCTGTCTGTTCTGAGTTGACAATGAAAGGTGAGTGGCCCCCGATCAGTCCACCCATCCTCAAACTCCTCACTGCAAATTGCTGCACTGTAAAACTGTAAGCAGGCTAGCACAAGATTTCCCTGCTGCGCAGAGCCTTGAAGTACTGTAAGCGCAAGCTAGTTTGAGCCAAACTAAGACATGATGGTTTGGGTATACATACTAGAGATGTACTTTTAGCCTGAAATAGAATAGAGGAAATGGTGAGAGCATGCGCCAGGGGAGATCAGCAATGTGACTTGCTTTTGCCCCAAAATGTGGAGAACACTCAGGCATGCAAACATGAACAACGGCTTCTCTCATAATGCAGAACCCCCTCCTGTTCTTTCTTTCTCTCCCTCTTTTTCTATTTCTACCCCCCACTCTCTATCTCTCAGTCACCCCACATAACTAGCAGTAATGAGAGGTGGGTTGTGTGTCTCTTCTGACTATGACTATCCTTGTTTCACCTCCACTTTTCTGGCAGCAGCAGTGCATAAAATACTTTTGAGTCTCCTTTAGACCCATCCTGCTGGACCTAGTCCCCCTCCCTATCCCCGTCACCTCGCTGGCTGTGTGTGTTTCTGTTTGCAGGGCGTGACATGAATACCAGGCAGCTGCCAGGTTGGCCATGGATGATAGTGGAGCTGCCAGGAACACAAGACGAGATGGAGAAGCAGAGCTACATGGCTGAAATTCCTACAATACACTGCCCCACTCTCTGCTACTCCGTACTACTCACATTCCAACCCACCACATCCATGACCATTAGGCTGACTTCATATTTATTTACATGGATTACATGCAATGTTTATGAAACTTATGCATTGTAGGTGTGTTCAAGATATAACACAATAGAAGTGCTCCAGCTATTGTACTGATGGGAAATGGTTCAAATATACAGAAATGATACACTCCATCTCCAGAACATTGTGGGTTAGCCTATACAATAACAAAGATAGCTATTGTTTATGTCAGGGTCATTGTTTGGATAGACTGTCGCAGTATGCAATCTCAGATAAGACATGTTTCTGGACAACTTGTGAGAAGCTGACGTGATTGCTGAGATAAAAACCTACTCGAGAGTAAGCCTGGAGTGAACCCTCAAAAGCAGGAAGTGGGTGAAAGGTGATGGGGACAAAGTGGACACAGCAGCACATGATAGAAGAAAGGGAGAGGGAGGTAGAGATTACAGCAACGAGGACGAAGAAAAGAGCTGTTTATCACTTGTAGCCCCTCTGCTACTATGGCATTAACATGTCGCATTTAGCCTACTGCCTAAAGGGAATGATCATATTGACACACATACACCATGAGCATCTATCATTTCTGCGGTGGGACTGCTCTTCACAGCTCACTTGTGTGCTCGTGCAATAACTTGTGTGCTCGTGCAAATGGGAGGAATAGGACTGTTCAACTCTCAAAGGATGGAGAGGAGACACTTCTTTCCACCATGACTCCCACCCTCTCCCTCTCTCTTGCTCCCCCCCCCCCCATTGTTACATAAGAGCACTGCAGTGTGCCTCGTCTCTCATTACACAGACTGATCTGAGAACAGAAACGTAGTGTTCCAGTGAAACAAAACAGACACAGGGACACAGGTAGAGAGAAATGTCCTTTCATAACGCTCTGGTGGGACAGACAACACTCCCTTTCATTCATTCCATTCATGCATGTGACTGACCCCTCACCCCCTTGTCTGCTGAAACAATCTCACTCTGAACACCAGTCATGCTTCAGTGTAGTAGTTGTAGTAATTGTAGCACCGGCGTGTGGGTTTGGGAGATACTGGACAGGGAGGGTGGTTGGTTTTGCTGGTTCAACATGTTACAGCAGCCTCTTCATATTAGTACTAAAACACGAATTAGTAGCCTACTGTAGTCTATGTAACAAGTTATTTCTGGACAGTTTGTCAATATGTATCCTACTGCAAAACCAGACATAGTAACAACTTTCTTAATATAACCACATCAACTCTATCTGGCAATAAACACATGGAAACTGTGATCAAGTTCACCAATCACAGGGAGTGTGATAGAAAAGGAGAGACTGGGTTGGTTGGCCTCTAAACTTGGCTCAGACTATGGGATGTAAAACTTGCCAGAGAACAAGGGAGTGTCTACTCTGCCAACAGCAGTACTTTGTTGTTATAACTTGTGCCTGGAACTTTACTATTGTTTAAGTTTGAATGCATGGGAAAACTGACAGTAGGCCTAATGACTCAAATGCAATGTGAAACAAAAACATACAGAATGCTCGAAAAACATATCTCATTAGAGATAAAACAGCATAAAATTGTCCATATTATCTGCTCCTAAGATGCGGGGGAAATAGTTGCATTTGAGTGCAGTGGTAGACTAAATGTGTCTTCTGAGGAGGAGACTTCTGACTATAGTTATGCATTGTGCACAGTGCTCTCTAGTGGACATTTTAAGCAAGGAGCCATTGCTTCGCAACACCATACAAATTCAGGCTATATAAATAATCGCAAACCTCCATCGAGACACCTATTTCAACCGCTTTCATCCTTTTGTTTATGTCTGTGTATTGAAGTGAATGTTTTGCTGTTTTGCCCCCTAGCATGATGTATATCATTATTGCATCTTCAACAGAGAGCGGAATTAAGTTAAGTTTATTCTCTAAGGAAACAGTGAGAGTCTGGGAAATCCTAGGGCCAACGGCAACAATAGCGTAATCCTCTCTTTACATAGCGGGTTACTGATTTGTCTAATTTGTTCCTTTTACATGCACAAGTCTCCAATTAATGTTTTTAAACAGAGATCCAAGCTTTAAAAGAACATGGCACTCTTCTGGTACAGGGTTGTGGGCTCAGCTGCTCTCAAGTGTCTACTGAGTATTCTAACAGTAGCTGCCTGAGAGACTGCGAGAGGCCATCTGGGGGTAGTGAAACTGAGAGTGCTCTGAGCCAGAGAGAAGACTCAGTGGAGAGTCTGCTTCAGAGTTGCACTGTATCAGGAGGTTCTCTTTGGCTCGCACCCAAGCACTACTTCCTCTCGTGCTGTGCAAGGAAAGGGAGCTAGTGGTTCATGACTCTGTTCTGTAGGACTGAAAATATGCCTACATCTCCCAAAGAACAGGACGGACATCTGACTCAGCACGCTTATTATTGAAGCAAATGGAACATTATAAGAAAGATATGAGGCTACATATCACTTTTTCAGGTCTGTTCAAACAACAATTATCATGTTACTTTCAATGACAGTGAAGGTCTCGGGGTAATCAATAATAAAGAAAGATCAAGATGGCTTTCAGAGTATTAGATGTTTTATTGACAAAGACAAGCAGAGACATACATGCCAGGGCACCTGGGAGAAAACTCTAGTACAGGTCTCAAGTACATTTTCTCAAAGCCTTACTTTCTTGTTTATCTGTTTATACCTGGTTTTGCATCATAATGCGCCTTGCAATAATTGTACAGTAATCAAATTCAACATATCACAACAGCTTGAGTGTAGAGTTTCAATAAACCGGTAGGTAGACCATATTTGGTGGTGAATGAGCTTAATCATCACATCAATGTTGTTGACATGCGACTACAGATACAAGCAGCTTGTTAGCGGCTGGAGTGGACAACAGGGCAGGGCATTCTATCTTGACCTTGGACGGAAACCCTCCCTATGTTAGACTCAAAATGTTCTGACAAATATTTAATTTGTTTCAGAAACAACCTGGAGGATGACCCCATATTCTATGATAACAGACAGAAAAAGTATTTTGTTTTTCGAAGGCCCATTGGACATCACTTGAGCTTACAAACAAAACACACGAGGCATATTAATATATGTTAAGAAAGACAAATCATTGTGGTTCCAGTGGCGATTTTAGCATTTAAATCTTGTTGGGGCAAAAAAATGAATAATAGGTGGGATGCATGCCAGCAAAGCCACAACACAACACAACAACACTAAACAATACATTAATTGCACTATAACGGTGACAAACGGTGCCCACAAACTGTTAGGGCCTACATAAAGCTGTCCCAACATCTTACCACTGCTACACCTGGCTATCAGCGAAGCCTTGTCTGCCAGCAAAACAGTTCAATCAGCCTCATTTACTGCCTTTAAAAAAACATAGCTGATATGGCTGACTTGCTTAAACAAATGTGGTTTCTAATGACAATTGAGATGTACAAACTGTGGCATAAGGGGACGACAAGCGGACAAGAGGCAATCGGTAATTTTGATTAAGACAGTAATGAGCAAGCTAGGACAGACGTAGTTAATATAACTATTTGTTTAGCACTTTTGAAATGTACAGCGACAGAATTCAGAACATGGGTCATTCTTACAGTGTTCTCCATGTACACCAAGTCAGAACGGTAGGATAAATAAAGGGGGCATATAAGCAGACAATGAAGGCTCTTACAAAACAGGTTATAGGCTACATGTGCACCACCAAGTCAAAACAGTTGGTGAAATTAAGAGCAGTAAATTTGCCAAATTATTAGGGTGAGGCACATGGGCTACTAACAGCTTACTACACAATGTACACTTAGCATTACTTTCTTAGATACAGTGAACATATCTCCCTGGCATATTACATCATTTATGCAGCAGCATACGGGACATTTTTGGACTCACCTTGTCGTGCTGTGCTCACTTGAACAGGAAGGTGGCACGGCAGTCCTTTCTAGGCAAATGTTGTCATCAAAGTCTGGCCTTCTCTGGATTTATGGTGCTTTCAACTGGGAACTCTGAAAAAAAACAAGGTTGAATCATGATGACATCATTGATCTTCAGGTCGTAGCTCTAGAAAGAGGCCCAAGTTCCCGACTTACAATTCCGAGTTGGATGACCATTCAAAACGTATTTCCCAGTCGGAGATCATTTTTTTCCGGAATTCCCAGTTGTCTTGAACTCATTGAAGTCAACTTTTCGCAATTCCGAGTTAACAGTTGTTTTGAACGCGGCACAAATCACTCTTCATTGACAGCATGATTTATAATTTTAAACTTGGAAAAGAGACACTTAATCCCAGATTTGGGACCACACAGCCAATCCACTGAATAGCAGGCTAGTGATTGCTTTGCAACGCTTGCAGTTAGCCACTGTCACTGATTCCTTCCAAACCACTCAAGGGCAAGGAGAGGTCATTAATCCAGAAAGGTGAAGCAAAGGTACAGGACAGTAGGCAGAATGGTCAACACAGGGAAAACTCGCAAACAGGAACAATCGAGAGACAGGAGCAGAGGGGAAAACCACTGGTAGGCTTGGCGAAACAAAAACAAACTAGAAACAGAGAACACAGGTATAAATACACAGGGGATAATGGGGAAGATGGGTGACACCTGGAGGGGGGTGGAGACAATCACAAAGACAGGTGAAACACCTACAGAAGAGTCCCCTCAGTCAGCTGGTTCTGTGGCTCTGTTCATAAAAAGACCCCCAGGACAGCAACACAATTTGACCCAAACAAATTATGAGAAAGCAAAAAGATAACTATTTGACACACTGGAAAGAATCAATCAAAGAAAACGGAGCAAATTGGAACGCTATCTGTCCCCAAACCGAGAGTACACAGTGGCAGAATACTCTACCACTGTGACTGACCCAAAATTAATAAAAACCTTGACAATGTACAGACTCAGGGAACATAGCCTTGCTACTGAGAGAGGCTGCCATAGCAGACTTTGATCGTGAGAGAAGACAGGCTGTGTGCCCACAAAAAAAAATGGTGGAAACTGAGCTGCACTTCCTAACCTCCTGCCAAATGTATGACCACATTAGATACATATTTACAAAGAATTCTAAAACAAATAAAGCATTGATAAACTCCCATATATGTTAGGCGAAATACAGCAGTGTGCAATCAAAGCAGCAGGATTTGTAGCCGTTGCCATGTGAAAAGGGCAACCAGTGGATCACAAACAACATTGTAAATACTATTTCACTTGCTTTGGCAATGTAAACACATATTTCCCATGTCAATAAAGCCCATTTGAATTGAACTGATTTCTTTCCGAGTTTTTAACGCTGCATCTTTCTTGAGCTCTGACCTGAAGCTCACCGATGTCGTGATTTGACCTCGTTTTTTCCGCCGAGTTCCCAGTTGTCTTGAAAGCACCACAAGAGGCGGATGTTGAGTAGATTCATGATAAACAGACTAGCTAACGGTTGCCATCATTTGTCTTCCCTACGAACAGGCTTGGGATATAGCTATCCTCATCACCCAATTCAAATTGTGTGGAAGAGACAACCCATCAGGTAAATTCAGTGTAGAGATAACTAGGAAACAATATTTGAGAGGCAATCGGCTAGCTAACGTAACGTAGCTAGCTAACGTTATTCACCGTTTAGTTCTAAACTGATGTTACTCAATGTGAACTAGCTAACGTTACATGTTACTTGACTGTTCTTTTGAAATGTGTTCCATTTTCACTGATGAAAATAATAGCTAGATAGATACCTAACTAGCTAGTTGAACTAGCTACATTAGCAACTACACTAACTAGGCAGACAGTTGTATAACGCTAGCTAGCTGATGTAAACATCCAGTCAAATCGAGGCTTCTCTCGTCAACAAGTCCTAAATGCAGTAACGACGAGCTAGCTAGCTAAGATAGCAATTTATGTTTGATATAAACTGTGTCAATGTCTAGATAGCTAGCTACATTACGTAAAGAGTGTTGGTCTGGTGGTGGGTTGAACAGATCATCTACGTAAATAACGTTACTGTAGCAAGAGGATTCCGGAAAATGATGGATGAAGCTTTCTAGAAAGTTGCCTCTCACTAGAGATACATTATTGAAAAGGATGATGGCTCATTCATATACATTGACAATTACACTTTTTTGTAACATCACCATCCATTGATCCTCAATTACTTTGTTGGAACAAATTAAGGCCCGCTTCAACTGTTTGTGATCAAATCAAACTCATCCAGATATAATGAATGTCCCTTAAATCAAAGTGTTCTGTACTCTGATTCTGAATTTCTGATGCTGTTCTATTGTACGAGGCCTTAATGCTTGTTCTGTTTATTAAACTGTAAAGGAAGTGCAAATTAATGGCATCATCTAGGTTGCCTTGGGCAAAATACGGGTATTAACTTAGCCTAGCTCTTATAGAACTGTGGTCTACATTCAGATGCCATGCATTTGTACAGTTTTATTTCTATCATACCCTGGACATTCCTGTCATTTCCCCAGCTTAATCAGTGTTCACATCACACTCACTAACTGGTTGGATAGCTCTCATCTGCCTTATCACTGCCTTAGATTACCCAGTTATTTGACAGGCTTATTTTTATTGCGCTGTCTTATTGGGCCAGCCTCCTAATCATCTTATGTTCAAATTAGAGACACCCTGACATGCATGGTGATCTCTCACAGGCATGGTCAGCTAAACTGGGAAAGTGAAGCCTAGTAGGCTGAAGTATGGATGGCAGGTCTGGACAGCTGGTGGCATAGCTGCTCCCTAGGCTGTGTTTGTTTTCAGACACGTGTAGTAGTCAGGTGAGGTTTATGTTGTTGTAGAGTCTGTTAGGGAAAGTGTTAGGCTACTCTGTAGCCATGTTAATTGCACTGCATTGCTGAGATGGCATGAGTCTGTAATACCAACATGTTTCAAGCAGACCACCATAGTCACTGTGTCCAAGAACACTAAGGTAACCTGCCTAAATGACTACCGACTTGTAGCACTCACGTCTGTAGCCATGAAATGCTTTGAAAGGCTGGTCATGGCTCACATCAACACCATTATCCCAAAACCCTAGACCCACTCCAATTTGCATACCGCACCAACAGATCCACAGATGATGCCCTCTCTGTTGCACGCCACACTGTGTCTTTAACACCTGCACAAAAGGAACACCCATGTGTGAATGCTATTTATTGACTACAGCTCAGCGTTCAACACCATAGTGCCCTCAAAGCTCATCACTAAGCTAAGGACCCTTGGACTAAACACTTCCCTCTGCAACTGGATCCTGGACCTCCTGATGGGCCACCCCCAGGTGGTAAGGGTAGGTAACAACACATCTGCCACGCTGATCCTCAACACAGGGGCCCCTCAGGGGTGCGTGCTCAGTCCCCTCCAGTACTCCCTGTTCACTTATGACTGCATGGCCAGGCATGACTCCAACACCATAATTTAAGTTTGCTAATGACACAACAGTGGTAGGCCTGATTACCGACAACAATGAGAGATCCTATAGGGAGGAGACCAGGGACCTGGCCGTGTGGCGCAAGGACAACAACCTCTTCCTCAACATGATCAAGACAAAGGAGATGATTGTGGACTACAGAAAAAGGAGGACCGAGCACGCCCCATTCTCATCGACGGGGCTGTAGTGGAGCAGATTGAGAGCTTCAAGTTCTTTGGTGTCCACATCAGCAACACACTAACATGGTCCAAGCACACCAAGACAGTCGTGAAGAGGGCATGACAAAATCTATTCCCCCCCCAGGGGAATGAAAAGATTTGTTATGGGTCCTCAGATCATTAAAAGGTTTTACAGATTCACCATCGAGAGCATCCTGATGGGTTGCATCACTGCCTGGTGTGGAAACTGCTTGTCCTCCAACCGCAAGGCTCTACAGAGAGTAGTGCGTACGGCCCTGTACATCACCGGGGCCATCCAGGACCTCTATACCAGGTAGTGTCAGACGAAAGTATATAAAAAATGTCAGACTCCAGCCACCCTAGTCATAGATTGTTCTCTCTTCTACCACACGGCAAGCGGTACCGGAGCGCCAAGCCTAGGTCCAAGAGGCTTCTAAACAGCTTCTACCCCCAAACCATAAGACTCTTGAACAGCTAATCAAATGGCTACCCAGACTATTTGCATTGCCCCCAAACATTGACTCTGTACCGCTACTCCCTGTATATAGCCCCACTATTGTTATTTACTGCTTCTCTTTAAGTATGTGTTACTCTTTTTGTATTGTATTTTCTTAACTGCATTATTGGTAAAGGTTCTTAGTTCTTAACTGTTCCAATAATATCTGCTCCTTTTGTGTAATTTGGCCAGTCAATCTCCTTTATGCGAAAGTGAATTGTAGTAAGGAGGACTATAGAGTCACATTTCTCATTGGCATAGGCTAATAAGTTGGTTACACCAGACAGCTTTGCTGCTCCATTTTTGAGGCAATGTGCTTGTTTTATTTAAAGGCTACTGAGATTAGCTTGGTTAAGCGCTTGTGTTGTCAGGTGAATGAATTGAAGCCATAGAAATGCCATAATGCAGTCGACTGTGATTAATGGGCATGCATGTGTTAGTATCTTATAGTTATGATGTTGGAGACTAAATTCCAATGTACCAATGTTTGAGGGAAGCAAGTTGTCTATAATTAACCTAGCACTTGTTAATGGCTGCACACTGTTAGTGTTTTTCATTCGCCTGAGAAAATAGCAATTGCAATTTCCAAATAGGACCACATGCAAGACACTTTTGTCATATTTTCTTTTCCCTTTTTTTTGAAGGCTGTTGGACCTGACAGAAGAGCAGGCTCTGTAGGTGGAGACTCCCCACTGTCATCAGCAGGTAATCATGCCTGATGTCCCTTCTCTTCACCCTGCTGCCATAGGTTTTGTTTTTATGTATATATTAGTGGCTTTAAGAGGTCATTTCTGTTTAATGTCAGACTGCCAACTCATTGCTAAACTCCCTAATGTTTACTGTCGTGAGTGTGTTAGATGTTAAACATTACTAATGTTTATTATCCTAACACACGTTTAGGTAAAGAGTGGATTGAAAAGATCTAGGTTCTTCCTAGACGAGTCAATACTGAGACAAAATGACAAATGAATTTATTTATTTGAATGCATCAGTAGCTGAAGTGCGAGACAGCTGCTGTATCATGTTGCAGTGTGTGGGTATTGAACTGACTGTCAGTGAACTGATAGGCCTGTGTGTGTGTTCTTCTCACAGAGTGGCTGAGTGAGTTCAAGGCCAGTGGTGAGTGGAGCTTCTACCCCAGGCCCCCCCATCCAAAGGTCCAGCCAGCATGTCCAGCGACCCACCTCCTCCCTACCCCGGAGCTCCCAGCGCCCCTCTTATCGAGGAGAAGAA
The DNA here is from genome assembly GCF_023373465.1 of Oncorhynchus keta. Taxonomy (NCBI): domain Eukaryota; kingdom Metazoa; phylum Chordata; class Actinopteri; order Salmoniformes; family Salmonidae; genus Oncorhynchus; species Oncorhynchus keta. The sequence continues at coordinate 14,586,638 of NC_068425.1, read as the reverse complement.
TGGACAGCCAGCCGCTCCGGGTACAATTATTCTATAACTGTCTCTTATTGTGTATGATGTGGAGGAAAAAAACATTTAGTTTGGGACAAGACTACAAAAAGAGACATTTTAAGAGACTATTTTACAAAAGGACAGAAGTCCAGGGTAGGAACCACACACATGCTTACCTGTGAACTTCATCAGAGCTCTGACGAAGGCCGTGAGGCCGATACGTAAGCTTATTAAAGATCAGTGACACTATCAAGAGCAGTGTGTGGTTTTCTTTTTCATTCATGAAGTTCAGCTTTGCCATGCATCTGCAATAAGTTTGCTCAGATGTGCAAGTGCCTTTTGATTACCTGTGAACTTCAAAATACCATCTGGTTTCTTTGACTGGGCTGCTGATTTAGTATTTGCACTGTAGCTGACTAGCTGTAGGGAAACTGGTGTGAATTTGCATAAATGCCTCCCATAACAGCTCTTGTGTGGCTGGTGAGAGGAAGGCCTAGAGAAACATCATCAGTTAAACCTTGAAAGTAGGCCCTGTCTGTGAACAAATCTTTATTTGTCTGGCTCCCCTTCCACCCCAGGTTTCCTTACAACAAAATACTGTGTTGATCAGTCAAAGGAATGTGATCAACAAAGTGTATTTGTTACAAACTACGTAACAAATCCTTGAGAATTGTAAAGCTATGAAAAAACACAAGTGCGGCTATTCTGGCGTCAGCAACAGATGATGATGCATGTTCTCAATAATGGGCCAATGCCTTACTTGATTTGAGCCCAACATAAGTCATGTTTCTTCAATCAATCATTGCTGTGAAAGCTCACTAATAAATGCTTCTTGTTTGTCTGTTTTTTCTCTCCCAGACTCGGCGGCCCCTGTAACGACAGGGCCTCCTCAGGGGCACCCCCTGCCTCCAGACTATGGCCCTCCACCCTACGAGGCCACGCTACAGCCAGGCTTCTTGCCGCCACACGTCCCAGGCGATGGGGCCATGCCCATACCACATGGTATGCATACACTGGTCTACAGAGGGAATGAAATAAGATGGGCGACTCTAAATGCATACACATGTCATTTGGCATAGGACCTGTATACAGAATATAAACAGTACATGCCTCCTTGTGTTTTTACCCTACAGGTGGCTTCTACCCTCCGCCGGGTCACTTTGGCCCGGGTCACTTTGGCCCGGGTCACTTTGGCCCGGGGCAGTTTGGCCCGGGGCAGTTTGGCCCGGGGCAGTTTGGCCCGGGGCCCATTCAATTTGGACCTGTGGCAGGTCAGATGGCTCACACGGTGACGGCACCCCCTGGGACAGCTACCACAGTGACCGTGCTACAGGGGGAGATATTCCAGACAGCACCCGTACAGACTGTGTGTCACCACTGCCAGCAGCCCATCATCACCCGCATCAACCACAGTGTGGGCCTCATGAACGCTGTCTTCTGCCTCTTCTGCTTCTTTGTTGGGTAAGAGGAAGAGTTGGTGTACTATATTGTATAGAGGTTAACCAACGAGTGGCTATGCGTTCTATGGTAAATAATAAACGACGTGGAAGATGTTTCACGATATGTTTAGTTACATTATTTTCCAGAGAGTGCGTAAGGCCCCGAGTTGATTATCTCTTTCACACCATGGCTATAATTGAACACATTTGTTGCTAGAAATGTGTTCATTTGCAGGTAGAAATGTGTTCCACATCCACTGAAGTAGCTAACATGTTTACTAGATATAGTGCCTTCAGAAAGTATTCATACCCCTCAACTTATTCAATATTTTGTTGTTACAGCCTGAATTCAAAATGTATTTAATGTTATGTTTTATTCTCACCCATCTACACATAATACCCCATAATGACAAAGTGAACACATGTTTTTAGAAATGTTAGAAAATTTATTAAAAATTTAATACAGAAATATTTAATTTACATGAGTAATCACACCACTGAGTCAATACTTTGTAGAAGCAGCGATTACAGCTGTGCGTCTTTTCTGGGTAAATCTCTAAGAGCTTTCCACACCTGGATTGTGCAACATTTGGCCATTTTATTATTTAAAAAATTCTTCAAACTCTGTCAAATTGGTTGTTGATCATTGCGAGACAACCATTTTTGTCTCCCACTGTCTGGTGGAGAGCAGACTGAACCAGGTTTTCCTCTAGGATTTTGCCAGTGCTTAGCTCCATTCTGTTTATTTTGTATCCTGAAAAACTCCCCAGTCCTTCATGATTACAAGAATGCCCATAACATTCATATGCTTGAAAATATGGAGAGTGGTACTCCGTAATATGTTGTATTGGAGTTGCCCCAAACATAACACTTTGTGTTCAAGAAAAAAAGTATTGCAGTATTACTTTAGTGCCTTGTTGCAAACAGTATGCATGTTTTGGACTATTTTTATTCTGTACCTGCTTCTTCTTTTTCACTGTGTCAATTAGGTCAGTATCGTGGAGTAACTACAATGTTGTTGATCCATCCACACAACCATTAAATTCTGTAACTGTTTTAATGTCACCATTCGCTTCATGGTAAAATCCCTGAGCGGTTTCCTTCCTCTCCGGCAACTGAGTTAGGAAGGACGCCTGTATCTTTATAGTGACTGGGTGTATTGATACACCATCCAAAGTGCAATTAATAACTTCACCATGCTCAAAGGAATTTTTAATGTCTGCTTCTTTTTTACCTATCTACCAATAGGTGCCATTCTTTATGAGGCATTGGAGAACCTCCCTGGTCTTTGTTGTTGAACCTGTGTTTGTGGCTACTTGGTGGGACAATTTTTTTTTTGTGGGGGGTGTGCATGCCAGCAAAGCCACAAAACTAAACAATAAATTAATTGCATTATAACGGTGACACAGTGCCCATAAACCGTTAGGGCCTACATAAAGCTGTCATATCAGCAGAGTCCCAACACCTTACCAATGCTACACCTGGCTATCAGTGGAGCCTTGTCTGCCTTTAAAAAAACAGCTGTTATGGCTGACTTGCTTAAACAAATGTGGTTTCTACTGACAATTGAGATGTACAAACTGTGGCATAAGGGGACGACAAGCTGAAAAGAGGCAATCCGTCATTTTGATTAAGACATTAATGAGCAAGCTAGGACGGACGTAGTCTGTATAACTATTTGTTCGGAACTTTTGAAATGTACAGCGGCAGAATTCAGAACATGGGCCGTTCTTACAGTGTTCTCGCTGTACACCTAGTCAGAACCATAGGATAAATAAAGGGCACATGAGCAGACAATGAAAGGTCTTACAATATTCAATGATTACATTTCTCTAAAACAGGTTATAGTCTTCATGTGCACCACAAAGTCAGGGCAGTAGGTGAACTAGACCAAATTATTAGGGTGAGTCACATGGACTACTACCCAAGCTTACTACACAACATACACTTACAGTAGCTAAGAAAGTAATACTTAGCTACTGTATACATATCTCCCTGGCATATTACATAATTTATGCCGCCGCATACAAGACATTTTTGGACTCACCTTGTTGTGCTGTGCTCATTTCAACAGGAAGGTGGCACAGCGGTCCATCGTGGGCAAATTTTGTCATCAAAGTTGGGCATTCTCTGGATTTATGTTGCTTCCAGACAACTGGGAATTTGGGGAAAAAACAAGGTCGAATCACGATTACGTCAGTGATCTTCAGGTCGTAGTTCTAGAAAGAGGCCTGAGTTTCTGACTTACAATTCCGAGTTGGATGACCGTTTAAAACTTATTTTCACAGTAGGAGCCTGGTTTTTTTTCGAGTTCCTAGTTGTCTTGAACTTGCTGTAGTCAGATTTTCCCAGTTCCAAGTTAAGTTGTTTTGAGCGAGGCAGAAATCACGCTGGATTGACAGCATGGTCAATGTTGAATGTTTAGAATTTTAAGCTTGGAAAAGAGACCCTTAAACACAGACTTGGGACCACACAGCCATTCCATTGAATAGCAGGCTAGTGATTGCTTTGCAATACTTGCAGTTAGCCACAGATTCCTTCCAAACCACTCATTGTTGAATTTGCGATTTCCAACTTGTTGTGTAATGTTTATGTCCAATGGCCAATGAGCACCGATACGTTTTATCTATTATTTCTCTTCATATGACAAGGATTGAAAAGGATTTGCCAGTAAATCATTGACTTGATTCATGATGATTACTAGCAAAGATTTAGAAAGGTATGGACTGATCATGTCAGTATCAATCAAAGCTACTGTAGATATAATGTGATTTCATGTCATTTTATGTGGCCAATGACCTTGAGCCTTCTTGGATGGGCACTTCTAACAGAACACTGAGCCAATCACGGCGCAACTAGAGAACATTACCAACCCCTACGCATCGTATTTTGCGCTGGCTTGCCCCACCACCACTAGGCTGAAACACCTGCATTTTGGAGCTGCCTTACGCAAGAAAGCCAAAAAAAGAGATCATATTTGTATGTGTCTTTATTAACTTTTTTTTTACATTGTTTGCAAACTGATATGTGACACGTATTAATGCCAAAATAACATGAAAAACAGGCACCCCCCAAAAATGTGTTTTTAGCTAAAGAATGTGGGGGTCAAAGCAACTCTGTTCTGAATGACGGGTCACTACTGTGTGTGTGGGGGGTACAAAAGATGAGGTAGTCATTCAAAAATCATGTTAAACAGTTGCACACAGTGAGTCCATACAACTGTATATGTGATTTATTAAGCAACATTTTACTCTTGAACTTATTTAGTCTTCCAATGAAAAAAAGGGGTTGCGTATTTATTGACTCAACTTTTAAATTTTTATTAAAACGTCCACAGGATCGGTGTCCCTAAACCGGGACGGTTGTTGCTAATGTGACTAGAATGACATAACAGCCAACTTTCCAGGACATAGACATGTCTTATATAGGCAGAAAGTTTAACAAGATTTTAAGCTAACTGCACTGCCAAATTTACAGTAGCTATTACAGTTAAAATGCCATGCTATTGTTTGCAGAGAGTGCATGACAACAAAACACTTTTTTTTATCACGGCAACAGTGTTTCCTTGCAAATGGTATCAAGAATATGTATATCCTTTCTTCAGGTCCTGAGCTACAGGCAAATAGATTTGGGTATGTCATTTTAGGTGAAAATTGGAAGGGGGAAAAAAGGTACAATCTGTTAATTTGTAAAAAAAAAAAAAAAAAACATAATTCCACTTTGACATTATGGGGTATTGTGTCTAGGCCAGTGATGACAAAATCTCACTTGAATCCAATTTAAATTCAGGCTGTAACACAACAAAATTTGGAAAAACTCAAGGGGTGTGAATACTTTCTGAAGACACTGTAGTGAGAGTAGTTGCCTCGGGAACCAAACCGACTTGCTAGTATAGCTAACCGAACCATCAGTCCTGCTTGCTGTTATGAAAATCGCATGCAACAATGCCAATAATGGTTTCAATTAAACTTCTGCTTTCAAAAGCAACTCAAACATAGAACATGTAAGAATGAAGTAGCCATTGAATTCTACCATGTGTTATAAGGAAATAATGCATGCTCTAGAATGACATTCAAGCCAATCGGAAACGAGTATTCAACAATACCATGGTATAAACACAGAATAATATACTATGGCAGGAAATATTTGATTTCAGGCCGAACACCACAGAATGAAATGAGCGGGGTTAACTATAATAAGACTATTCTCTGGTGGTTTGTTTTTGTAATTCTCTCCTCTACCACAGGTGTGATCTGGGCTGCTGCTTGATTCCCTGTCTGATCGATGATCTCAAGGATGTGATACACACCTGCCCTTACTGCAAGGGCTACATCTACACATACAAGCGTATCTGCTAACCACCAACAGACAGACGTGTGTGTGTGTGTATATATATTATGCACACATTAACTCACAGCTCCTCATGGTTGTAGTTGCAGCCTATGTTCTTTCTCCAACATTTGCTCAGTGTGTTGTGCTTCATTTAGCCCTCCTAACTTTACTCTTGCTTTCTAAAGCACTTGTTCACACTCACTATACTTACTGTATATCATAGGAGGCTGGTGGGAGGAGCTGTAAGAGGACAGGCTCATTGTAATGGCTGGAATGGAATCCATGGAACGGAGTCCAACACGTTGTGTCCATGTATTCGATTTGTTTGGTGCAATTCCATTCCAGGCATTACAATGAGCCTGTCCTCCTATAGTTCCTCCCACCAGCCGCCTATGCTATATATATATTGTCCTGACTCACTTACCTAGCTATGTACAGGCATTTAGATAAGTGCTAGATAGACACATCACACAGGACTGAACCTGATCTAAAAACAGAAACCTATAACAATTGAGAAAAGATGAGTTGCAGACACGGTACATCTTGCATATTTTATAAAAACGTCTTTGGTTATGGGAAGGCTCTGAATTTGACATTTGTGGAGTGAACTTGAGGGGTAGAGAAGGTCACACTTTGGGAAAGCTGTAAACATTTGTCACTTTAATCAAAATCGTCAGCAATCATCAGCAATTGCAGGGTCACTATTTTGTTGTTTTTGTAATTTAATATATTTTAACATGTTAATATTGAGCACAATGAAGGTTACGTCCATGTCTGAGACCTACTTTCTGTTTGTTCTATCACCCTGTTTGTCCTACAACCTTAATGTATATCCATTTTAAATGTTACAAGTAAATAACCATGTATCAGATGTCAGGACAAACTCGAGTTGGTAAGACTGAGTTTAATTTATTTAGTTCTCACTTAATTGAGAGAAGTATGTGTTTCTGTCTTTTTTAATCCTCTATGTGCTTTACATAGTCACTTGATGTCCAGTGATTTTTGCTAGAGCTGTTACAATAATGCCAGTCATGTTAATGTATTCAATTTTGATAATGAAGCAAATGTGTGCATTCGCAATACCATTATATAAGCACAAGTTCCCATGTGAAATTTCATACATTCATAAAACCAGAATTACCATGAATTTACTGTACAGTTTTTATTTAAGTGGTTTGGACTGTCATTCAGTTAGATACTTTATAGCCTTGCTTGCCAAGCTTCATTATCATTAAGACCCAACTGGTAAGGAGACTAGCTAATTTTGTAAGACCTGATCACCTGTCATTGATGCAGGACTACATTGAGCTTCAATGAGCTCCGTGCATTCACCGAGCACCATGCACATGTCAGAGGCTGAGATTTTCTAGTTGATCTATCAGTCCACAGAGAAACAGGTTTCAGTGTGAAGTGACTTGAAGCTGTGTAAAAACATGTAGTAAAAGCAGAGTTTAGGGATTGTATTTAACTTTGAACACAATGATGGTCTTTGATGTTGGTAGCTAGTTTGGTCTGTTGCCCCCTCAAAAACAAAATGGTATAATGTACATCTAAATGATAAGTTGGGTCATTACTGTTGCATACAGTGTAGTTATTTTAACATAACAAACCAGTATGTGATTTTACAGTATTAGTAATTTGTCAGATGGTCATACTCTTAATCCAAAAACAGTCATTTTTATAATATGTTAAACATCTAGGAGATAAAATAATGACACCAACAATGGATTCTGGTCATTTGGCAACTACTCAAACACAAATGATGTATCTTCAGCTATAAATTGGAAGTGCAATTGACTTCTGAATGTAATAGGAAACAACCCAGAGAAGATAACTAATCACAATGATAAAGTAAGGACATACTCTTGTGTATGAAGTACATTTGGCAGAAGTGTATATTACACCAACTTGCTACTTTTTCTCCAACACGCTTAGCACCAATGGTGTGGTCAACTAGAAGTCATGTGGTCCAAACTCCTATCTGTTTATTCACTGTTATGCCAAAGCTGTCTGGCATGACAACATAAGATTTGGCTACAGCACATACACCATAAAACCAGCTGACTCAACTAGTGTTCTCAGGTAGAGATCCTATTGAACACCAGTTTAGTCTCTCCAGCGATGTCCACACTCATAATTGCAGCATTTGTAGAATGTTGTCATCGGTTCATCTGCAGATCTAGTCTGAATCTGCATGAAGAATGCTCGGGGGTGCTCACACTTGGGACATTTTTCTAAAGAACACAAAACAAGGGTTAGAGTAAATACATACCTGGCTATAAGTAACAGTGAATATTGCCCATTAGGACCATCTGTCCTCTATAGGTCCGGTGGTAGACAGGACAGAGGAGTTGTGGATAACCAGTGACCACAGAATGATTGAAATGTTAGCTACATTATGCAGGTGATTTGGTAATTTACCTGGCGTGGAATCCACATTTTCCCAGGCTGCAGCTCCACCAAGCACATCATCAACCTCTTTCAGTTTGGGATACTTCCTGTTGTTTACCTATGGGAAAGATGGACATGTTAATGTATCAATACGTTTTAAAATTACACATTGTAAGAGAGAACACATGACACATCAGTTACTTGGCAATAAGTCTAGGAATGAAGTAAAATTTATTTTTACCTTCCTAGTAATGTTATGCACGTACGGACATGTGTTGCAGGCGAATCGATAGCACTTCTGTCCTTCCTCTACAATCAACACATTCCCACATGTTGGACAAAACAGAAGCATATTCTTCTGACTAAATTGGTCAGCACCGATCTCACAATGTAGCTAGGTTTGTACATCTATTTCAATCATTTATCTAAATGACGAAATCCCTGACAACGTTGTTGACCTCCACGCTCGTGTGAAACGTTGTTACATCTAAAAAGGTTCGGTAAGAAACTACATTTGCTCTTTCTTTATGGTTCTTTGTTAAAATCATAATTCATATTTAAAGTTAACTATATTGTATTATATTAGAAAAATAGCCATAGAAATGGAGCAATGATGATAGAAATAGCAGTATCCCAAATCGGTACAAGTCAGAACCTCCACTCGGGCTAGTTTGACTCCGGCATGTTGTAGGTGACGTACATGCCGGTCGCTAAATGTTTTAGCATGAATTGCAGAGCTTCAGACTTAACCAAATATATATTTCACTGTACACGTTGATCATTAGAGTATAAGGTGTGAAAATCTTCGTTTATCTAGCTAGCTACTCTTACATGAAATAGCTAGCTAGCTAACATAAACTGGTCAGCAACTTTAGTTACATACTCCTATTCACAGTGTAAATGATGGAGGAGGAGACCCAGTCCCTTCACCTGGATGAGGGACTGTCTATAAAGGAAGAGGAGTTCGGACAGGCAGAGGGAAAGATGAACCAAGTGGAGGATGAAAAACCAGAGGAGGTTGAAGAGGAAGATGAGGAGGAGGATGAAGAAGCATTGCCACACTCTGAATTCCTGGACATCTTTGAAGAAGGACTGGCTCGCCTTGTACAGGACCCTCTACTCTGTGACCTTCCCATTCAGGTTGGTGACCTAATCCATACTGGTGAAATGTATCTATTTGATGATGTAAAGTCCTCCAGCCTAATCCAATGGCTCACTACTTACTGTCTGTTGCTTTCCTGCAGGTGACTCTGGAGGAGGTGAATTCCCAGGTTGCCCTGGAGTATGGCCAAGCCATGACGGTCCGTGTATGCAAAGCGGATGGCGAAGTAATGCGTGAGTTTCTGACTAATGTTTCTTAGAACAAAAATATGGTATTCTCTATTTGAGCAGGTCAAATGAATGATACTGTGTGTGTGTAAGTGACATTCCAATGTGTGTTGGTCAGCCATAGTGGTGGTGCAGAATGCTATGGTACTGGATTTGAAGAAAGCCATCCAGAGGTTCATGGAGCTGAAACAGCAACGGGAGGGTGGGGTAAAGCACGTCAGCTGGTAACACACACACACACTAACCTTGTGGGGGGACACAATTCAGTCCCATTCAAAATCCTATTTTCCCCTAACCGTAACCCTTACCCTAATCCTAAAAATTAACCCGAAAACCTTAACTCGAAACCTACCCTAATCCTAAAAATTAACCCGAAAACCTTAACTCGAAACCTAACCCAGGCTCCTAACCATTACCCTAAAACAAACCCTAGCTCCTAACACTAATTCTAATCTTAACCCTTAACCCCCTAGAAATAGCATTTGGCCTTCTGGGGACTAAATTACCTAGTTGGTAATTTTGTTTGTTTGTTTACTATTCTTGTGGGAAATTCTTCTCCCCACAACTATAGTTATACACACACAACACACACACACACAGTTTTTCTTTTTTTGTGAAGGAGATACGTATGGAGAACCTTTCATCTTGTATTTCAAGGAGAGAAGCTTGATGATGACAAAATGAAACTAAAGGAGTAAGTTTCAATCAAACACCATTGTGATTATGGAGTATATTACATAATGCTTTTGTTAACTGAAAACAACATTTGTTGTATTGTTTTATTGTCAGTTATGGGATCAGAAACAGAGATGCGGTGACATTCATGAAGAGACTGAGGAAGAAGTGAAACGGAGGTACAGTAGTCTTCTGAACTATGATCTCACCCGAAAGATGTTCACAGGCAAAGTGGTACCAGTATAATGTTGACTGTAACTATCACAATTTTATGGCTGTGTGAACGAGAGAAAAGCTATTGGAAAATACCCCTGTCTTATGTGCCTGTGGTATTTTCCATTATTATAAGATAATGCTTATTTTGAAAGGACTCAACATTTGTACTTCTTGCACTCCCCATGGGGGTATAACACTGGCAACCTTTTGAAATATATATTTGATGTTTGTAATATTATTGATAATACATTGAGTTGAACAATGAATAACGCTGCTCTAACTTCAGATTTCACTACCATTGGAGTCCTGCCTACTCTGTGAGTTTCCTGCACAGTCCCCGTTGCTTCAACCTGGCTGGAGATGTACAGCAACTATATTCATACACTGACATGACTCAGTGGATGTCTAAAAGGTTTTTCAATGGACATCTCAACTGTTTTTTTACATGTTGTAGATATGATTGTGTGGAATGTTTCGTATGGTCTCCATTTTTTATTGTTTGGACATATTCTCTTGTCATCTTGTACAGTAAAACTGTGCCACTTCAAATATGAATAAAGGCTACAGTGCAACCAAAACGCCCCTGAAATATCACTTTATTTCAGTGAAAATGTTTTAGAATTTTAGCTGGCGCTACATCTTTTAACCAGACCTGGGTGTCCCGCCTGGTCTAACAGTGAGAGTACAACCACAATATGGAAATATCTCCTGTAGTCCTTGTTCAAAACTGAAAGAAAATGTTTCACTATTTCCTGGAGTACATAGAGGAGCATCACATTTCCCACAGCACAATCTGGGAGCAACCAGAGAAACCAGGTACAAATCTATATTGTCTCATTACAGTAATTATTTAGTTTTCAGGCAGCAGCAAAGATGGATAAGAGAAAATGTGAAATATATTTCTTATCTTTGCATTCTTGGTTTTTAGTCATGTTGGGTCACATCAATCTATCTGACTTGTACAAACAGAACGTGATCTCCTTACATTAGTTTGTCTTGGTATGAAGTAGTTGTTGGGTCATGAAGTTAGATACATTCAGATCAATCTTCATGACTGGCATGCGTTTCAGACCGGACTACTTGATTGCTAGCATTGACTGGTGGTGTTTGAAATGTTCCACCTTTGTGTGATATCTGATGCTGGTGGTTAATTTCAGCTCCCAGGATGTCTGGCTATCAAATCAAATGTATTTATATAGCCCTTCTTACAACAGCTGATATCTCAAAGTGCTGTACAGAAACCCAGCCTAAAACCCCAAACCGCAAGCAATGCAGGTGTAGAAGCACAGTGGCTAGGAAAAACTCTCTAGAAAGGCCAAAACCTAGAGAAGAACCAGGCTATGAGGGGTAGCCAGTCTTCTTCTGGCTGTGCCGGGTGGAGATTATAATCTGCGCAACAGATTTTTCTAACGTTTTTGAGAGGAATGGAACATTCGATATAGGCTGATAGTTTTAAAAATATTTTCTGGGTCAAGGTTTGGCTTTTTCAAGAGAGGCTTTATTACTGCCACTTTTAGTGAGTTTGGTACACATCCGGTGGATAGAGAGCCGTTTATTATGTTCAACATAGGAGGGCCAAGCACAGGAAGCAGCTCTTTCAGTAGTTTAGTTGGAATAGGGTCCAGTATGCAGCTTGAAGATTTAGAGGCCATGATTATTTTCATCATTGTGTTAAGAGATATAGTACTAAAACACTTGAGTGTCTCTCTTGATCTTAGGTCCTGGCAGAGTTGTGCAGACTCAGGACAACTGAGGTTTGGAGGAATACTCAGATTTAAAGAGGAGGCCGTAATTTGCTTTCTAATGATCATGATCTTTTTCTCAAAGAAGTTCATGAATGTATTACTGCTGAAGTGAAAGCCATCCTCACTTCGGGAATGCTGCTTTTTAGTTAGCTTTGCGACAGTATCAAAAATAAATGTTGGATTTTTCTTATTTTCCTCAATTAAGTTGGAAAAATAGGATGATCGAGCAGCAGTGAGGGCTCTTCGATACTGCACGGTACTGTCTTTCCAAGCTAGTCGGAAGACTTCCAGTTTGGTGTGGCGCCATTTCCGTTCCAATTTTCTGGAAGCTTGCTTCAGAGCTCGGGTATTTTCTATCCTGAGCACAGGGAGCTGGATAGGATCTCCATGGAGATGAACCAACTGTCATTCAGGAGGCAGCAACTGATCGACCGCAGGAAAATGCTGACCATCCTGCAGGAGTTCAGGAACCGCTCCAACAACAATAGCACAGGTAAAGAGGAAATTCACTGTCTAGAACCGCTATTATTGAGTAAATGCTCATGGCAGGCATGGATGTACTTACTGTGTGATGTGTCCTCTAGCTATGCCCCAGCAGGGCTGATGTGTTCTATCACTGACTCCCTCCGAGACATGTATTATCTCTCTTTGTCCAGCAGAGGGATCCAAGCAGCAGAGTGAGATTCAATGCATTGATCAGGAACTGCAGGAGCTGTCTGAGAAGAAGAGAGCGCTGCAGGAAAGCCAAGATAACTTTCTCCATTCCAAGGACCAAAGAAAAGGTGTGTCTACTCTACCGTCGTTATGGTGATACTGTCCCCACACAGCACTCTCTTAATACTCACATTCTGATCATGATTGTCTCCCTTTAAAATCCTTTTCAGAGTGCATCATCAGTCAGGGGGGCGTGTCTGTTCTCCCTGACCCCTCTGTTGTCTTTGTTGAAGCTCCACCCTCTATACCAGGTGAGTCACTTGGACTGAGAGTCAAATGATGTGTGAACTTGTTCATTTGTGGGTTATTTCAAGCGGGACCCCCATTTTGCTACAATTATTTTCCTGGCCTGCTTAGATCAGAGGCTAGTCCTATAGATGAGTGATGTCATATGGTCATAACTACACTCCCTCCATAGCTCCGGAGGTAATCCTGGACATCCAGAAACTTCCTCCCTGCTCATCTCAGACCCAGTGCCCACAGTGTCGACAGTTCATCACCACAGAGATGGTCACTTCAGTAGGCAATGTGGCCTGTCTGGTCTGTGTCACAATGTCTATACTTGGGTGAGTTGACCAGCACTGTCTTACTTCTGTGTTACTACCAATTGTCTGCCATCTTTGAATGGACAGGAGGTGGACAATGAGGTGTTTTCAACTCTATTCTTCATCTGGAGTTGGAGGGAGTAGGATATTTCAGTTAACAAAGAATAGGAACACTGCTTAGGTCTCTTAAGTAGAGGTGCCAACAGGTGCTTTTTGGAGACTGCATTCCAGATGTTTGTTTCCTGCAGTACTATGCAAATTTCAGTTTGTAGTGCCTTTGGGCTAGTATCATATCTGATAATCACATCACCTGATGGAATGCAAAGTTTAACACTATCTTTTCTGGTCTATTCTCATTCAGCTGTGTGGCTGGCTGTTGCCTTATCCCTTTCTGCATTGATAACTTCAAAGATGTCACGCATAGATGTCCTAAGTGTCGAAGTTCAATAATCACCATCAAAAAGCTCTGAGGTAAGGGCCCACATGTACATAGAGACTAATAAACAGGTCTCAGACTGGGCTTGGAGATCTCCCCTTGTGATGATGAGACATCTACCATGAATCTGAGGTGACCCATTTGGGGTTCAGTAGACACCCTGTCCCACCATGCAGGTACAGGACAGCATTGGATGTGGAGGAAATGGACAATGAATGTGGATGGGGCCAAGCCATAGTGAAACATGTTCTGCTGAGTGAGAAGTGGTCATAAATTCCCAACAACTGTACTGAGGTCAGTGTCACTCCCATCACTCCTGTGATGATGATGTAGTCATACTGTGAGAACTGTGGCTGCATCCTGTACATTTTAAGTTAGTGTGTATGGCATTGTTCTTGGAATAAAATGTATTCATCAATGCAATTTATTAGAGAAACTGCATTAAAATGTTTTTTTAAAAAACATTTTTATTGACCTGCAAAAAACCTGTGTGAATTGTAAAACATCGGAGGAAAATAGTGTTTCAAGGTCTGTGAACTCTAAAGCTGCATGTGACTTATCCAAGCCGAGTGGTGGCTGTGTTAGGGTTTGGAACTCATTGATAAACAAAAAGTCACATGATATGGTTGTTTTATTTACTAAACACAACTGAATCATTTTCACACACAATGTACATTGACACAAAAAGGCTATATATACACATTATGGGTATACAGTAGTATGCATACTGTATACACCAAACAGTCTTAATACAAAAGAGCTTAGATGTGCTACATTTGTATAAAATGTACGAAAAGAGCTCATGTGCGACATTTGTAAAAAAAAAATAAAATAAAAAAATTAAATGCAAAATATATACACAATGTGCAAAATATATGGCATACTAACTATGTATCAATACACCATTGCAAGGGAAGGGGCTATACTAGTATAGTACAAATAAAATGACTTCTGATTCCAGCTCATTCTCCCTTTCTGTAGTTTGGACACATGATCAATGGGGCACTGATGCTCAGACAAAAACAAAGTTGTGCACAAAGACCAATCAGGAGCAGGCAATGTTTTTTTGATTAGCTACCCATTTTTATCCACTCACAGTGTAAACTGCTTTGCAATTTAAGTGCTTTTGTCTGTATTTCTAACAGAAATGTGTGACATTGAGGCATTAAAGGACCAGTGCACTCAAAAGCATTTATATACACTGATTGTACAAAACATTAGGAATTAGGAACAGCTTCCTAACATTGAGTTGCACCCCCCTTTTCCCCCCAGAACAGACTCAATTCGTCGGCGCATGGACTACAAGGTGTTGAAGTGTTCCAAAGAGATGCTGGCCCATGTTTACTCCAATGCTTGCTTCTCACAGTTGTGTCAAGTTGGCTGGATGTCCTTTGGGTGGTGGACCATTCTTGATACACATGGGAAACTGTTGAGCATGAAAACCCAGCAGCTTTGCAGTTATTGACAGACTCAAACCAGTGTGTCTGGCACACCGGTGTGTCTAGTTCCAAACCTCTCTGCCAATATCAGCTAGTTTTCAGTTTCCCCCTCCCCACTCAGACCACTCCCAGACAGTCATAGTAAAATGATTGCTCTTTGCTAAGGAGCTGTTTTAGTTTCTTTTTGATAATTTTAAGTGAAAACAATCACAGTAAGGTACTTCATTGTTACTTAGAAAGTATTTGATATTGAGTTAAAAACAGCTGCATTGGACCTTTAAGTCATTTTCTTTGGTAGGGGACAGACAGGTCGGCTAGAATTGATCCAAACCCTTGAAATGACATATTTCTTTAGCACGGTCTGCAATGTATTTCCAAGGAATGCTTATGCTGTCGTTGATGCCTCAAACTTTATCATGCCGAATAATGTTTTAAAGCTTCTTCCATTTTTGGGGGGCTCTACTAAATTACAGAAAGGTTTCTGTGTTTCTAAAGGCAGTAATCCGTGGCGTAGCTCAGACTGCTTGAACAAGAAGACCGACAACTTTTGTAAAGTCAACCCATCTGTAAACTCCTCTGCCTTAACCCATTTTAACTGTTGGTTCAACACTTCAAATGCTTTCACATTTTATCTTTGGCCAGTTTATGTCACTGTAATGTAATTTTTTAATACATGTGTACGATTGCAATAATCATATAGGATTTTGACCTAAAAGAAGACTTCAACTGGGAGAGAGGAGTGAAAACCAAGGCTATTACAACAGTGTGGAGATCATTTTAATACCCATCTGTTGGTAGTAATTGTACATATGGATCACACACTGCTTTGAAATGTGTTTTGAAAGGTTGCCTCTTGATGTGATTGTGAGTGGCTGAAATCCTGATCCTACATAATCTGCTGGTCTAAGGCTTCATGAATAGAGACACATCAGGCCTACTACAACAAAAGTATACAATAATGATGCTTACATTTGAACCTGCAGGACTATAGCCACAAATATTGCTAAGCTGATCACAAAAGCACAAGACAGCCTTGAACCTCCTCTGCTGATTCACTGTGACTCCTTGGCTTGTCAAACTGAATGATGTCAATTTGTTTGTTCTCGGTATGTCAGCCAACTAAGGTCAGATGGTATATTGAAATGCCGAGGGGAATTTACTGGCTATATTTCTGCCAGTTCCTAGAGTCAAAACAAGCAAAAGCGATATGCAACACAGATGTGCAGTGCACACACACACACCAGCTCTACACACCAGCTCTACACACCAGCTCTAGCTCATGTGCACTGCACGTCACACATAAACAAGCAGGATTCAGCTGATCTGTACATTGGGATAAATCCACTCCAGACTTGACAATAGGGTTGAGAGAGAACATTTCCAAAGGCTCTTTTGTCGATAATGTAAAGGACATAGGCCTGGGCTAGCTAGCTACAGCGGTGCTGTGCCACCTATTGTGACCCCATGCACACTCAGGCAAAGCACGTTGTAGTTTGGTAAACAAACTCACATTGGCCCTACTCTCCCCCACACAAGAATAGAGTAAGAACAACAGCTGCTAAAAATGTGATGGCTCTCAACTTCTAATTTGGATTAATTCAAGAGTTCTCAGGGCGACAGCTCTCGTATTGTCAACCAATGATACTAAATGTGGGTATCGTGCACTCACTGTTTTATCTTACATGACATAAGGGTGCTTACTGTTAACACTCACTTTAAGTAGTCTCCTGCTTTATTTTAGTTACAACACAATCAGTCATTACTCTTTGGAAAGTCTTTAGTTGAATTAAGTGAAAGCAACGCGTTGAAAATATCAAGATATTTGGCAAATGGTCTTATAAGGCATAATGCAATATGTGCAGTCTTTTAGCATCTGTGTCCAATTCCCTCGCATGATGGGAATCGCATGGGGGCACTGAGTAAAGCAAAGGCAGTTATTTCAAAGCCATAATGCTAAGCTAATACCACATTCCAATATGTCATATACATACACAGGACTGTAATACAGCTGCCTTAGTGATGTATGCAGCAGAGCAGACAGACTACTGCTACTGTAGACATAGGCTTATAATATATACAATCTCTCTGCGCTGTCTGTCAAATTTATCACGAAAGTAAGTCAGTAACCATGCCACTGGCGCAGTCAGAACCAGGCGTGAAATTCTCTAACACCTGGGTCAACATCTGTTTCCACTAGCGAGTTCTCATCCTGAGCCGGGATCACATTTCCTGATCCCGCTCCTTATCTACTGTAACGCCATTTCAGGAGAGACCACCCTTCCTCAGACCAGGTCCTCTTCTGAAAGAGATCACAGGGGGAGATCAACCTCTTCATACCATTGATCTATACCACAGCCCAGCGGGTGCTTAGCCTTCCTTAGAATGAGTGGCTGTTATGAGGGACGATACCTCAGAGGGAAACAGCTACACTGTATATCCAGTGAGGAAGGAGGGTCCTGCCTCTAGCACTCTGATCTGCTCAGAGCAGCGAGATCCACCACTAGTGCTGCTGTAGCCCTGCAGGGACTCAAGGCCAGCAGCACTGCACTCTCCTCCCCCACTTCCACTGGAGAAGGACTGACCTCTCCGTCTCACTTATCAGTATGTGTGTGTCTCTCCCTGACAGCCCTCTGTCTGAACAGGCCTGTTTGGGGGGGGGGAGGTCACATTGACGCCCCTTAGTCCCAGTGTAGCTGCAGGTCATGGGAGTCCAGGAAGTCAGAGGAGAAGACCCCAGACGGTGGAAGGCCTAGTGGGTTGAGTCCCCCCGTCGGCCCGGGCATGGTCAGGTCCAGCCACTCCATGTTGTCCAGGTTGGTGTGGTCCAGGTGGTAGCTGGAGGGGGGTGTACTGACATTGTTGAACCCGGTGGTGTCCGTGTCCATGGGGGAGTGGGGCGAGTGCTCCAGCAGCTGACTGTGCAGCTCTTCCATCAACCTCAGTGTCTGGGGCTCAGTCTCCCCCTTCAGCGTGCATTCCAGGAAGGCCTCCAGCTGGTTGTCTATGGCCAGGCCTGTCAGGCTGGGTGGGGCCGGGGGGTTAAGGGTGGGGGCGGGCGGGCGGGCCACCAGGATCTGGGGCGGGGGGCGGGATAGCACCGTGTTGAAGGGCAGGGTGGTTACGCTGGCGGTCACAGGAAGCAGCTTGTCTGGAAAGGAAGGGTCCTGTCTGATGAATGGGGAGATCTCTGTAGAAGAAAAGAACATGGGAGATGATGGATTCATGGCCAGGGAGGGACTCAGCTGTCGTAATGGAGAGGAGGAGACCCCAACGATATTCAAGTATTTTTCTCACCTCCACTCTCGATCAACACGTCAAACAGGTCGTCCATGTGCTGGCTGGTTGCAGTGGGTACCTGCATAGACAATAAAGACCAGTCAATACCTGCCTCAACGCCTAACAGACCTAGAAGGTCAGTCCAGTGTGTTTTAGTAGGGTGTTATAAAAGCTCTATTACCTGTGCAGCAGTCTGCATTCTGCGCGTCTGTTTAACGGCCTCTTCGTAGCGTGGCGGGTCCTTACTCTTGGGGATGTGGTTTGGGAAGTTGGGCTGGCAGGGAGAAGGGGACTGATGGACAGAAAAAACTATGAGATATAATCCCTATAAGCTCTTAACAACCTATGCGGTTCACATATTCAACACAACTAAATGAATACGTGGATATAATGCAGTATTTAATTAAACAATGCCTTGTTTGTTGGACCATCGGGGACTGCTTGGTTGGACGAGGCCCTGGCAGGGGACCTGCTCCCTGGGAAAGTGTTTAGGAAACACTGGGGGATCTCTGTCTGACCTGGGCCTGCTCTGAACTGGAACCCAGAGCCTGAGGTGGTGGTGGTGCACAGTGGGACTGTCATCTGTAGAGGAATGATGAACAGTGGTTAACCCCATGGTACACACTCTCTCTGGGGCAGATAAATACTGGTCAGCTGTAGTAGTACACACCCTCCATTAGAAGGCACACAGTGGTTGGACAGGGTACACACTCTCTCTGGGAGGAATACAAAGTGTTTATGTATTATTATGTGGTAGTACACAATCTCTAGGGACATAATAATAATAATAATATCAGTGCAGTGCAACACAAAGCAGTGTGTTTCTTGATGTGGGAGCACTCGTCAATGAGTGTTGTGATGCAGTTGGTGTTGCTAATTCTAGCTGGCTGTTGATTCGGCCCCGTTCCGATTCTGCAGACCTGGGTTCAAATAGTATTTGACATCTTTCAATTAAGTAGTGTTTGCTTGAGCTTGCATTTGAGTGACAGATGGACGGAGTGTGCACTTTTGGGACTATTCAGTTGGTTACATTTTTGCCAGGCAGGCCCAGTCAAGCACAGCTTAAGTATTTGAAGGAAAACAAATGCTATTTGAACACAGGTCTGGTACTATAGAGACTAGAACAGACAGCGTAGTCTAGTGTGCTGTCTGCCTGGCCGTCAGTCAGCACCTGCTCCAGTAACCGGAGCTTAGACAGGCTCCGGCTCTCCTTTTGATGTGACTAGGAGAGGAATTCATCACCCTGTCCAGGCCTGCTATTACCTTGGCAACACACTAGATAAATCACCCAGAGAAGAGAATATTAAAGAAGTTGGAGAGGGAGACTCTCTGCTTTCAAAACACGGCTAATGCCCTAAAAAATGTGATTAGGCCGGCCCATCACAATAGAATGTAAGCAGCGATTTATAAAGTGTCTCTGGAAATGGTGTTATCCCAGAAAAAGGGCACAAAAACAGGATGTGCAATTTATTCAGCGGAACAACTCATCCACAGACCAGACAGCAATTTATTTAGTTATGGTTTGGTGCAGCACACAGACCATGGAGAGTACTATAACACAATACACAGAGACACTACAATACAGGTGGGTAAAATGGTGTCTGCTGACAGTACCTTGGGGAATATCCCACTCTAAATATGGGATTAGAGTCAATTAAACCATACATTCTCACCTGTGCCATGGGTTGGGTCTGGGTGGTGTGTTGTTGTTGGTGGGGTGCTGAGGCCTCTGTTTTCTGGATGAGGCCTGGAGCTGTAGTACTAACTGTGGTCTGCAGGACTGGCTCTCTGACCTGCAGCTTAATGCTGTTGTTCGGTAGCTGGATGGTGGCAGTGCTGGTGGGCAGGGAGACAGGCAGCAGGATCTGTGTTCCAGGCTGGCCAGACAGTGAGGGCTGGGGCTGTCTGAGGACCTGAGGCACCTGCTGGTGGCTGATGAAGAACTGAGGCAGGGGGGACGTCTGCACCTGGCCTGAGCTGGGCTCCTCCTGTTTCACCACTGCTAGTGGGCTATGCGCAGAGGCAGAGCAGATTGAGGCGGCCCTGCCCTCTTCTTTGACCTGGGCCAGGGCCATGGGGACTGGAGGGCTGGGCAGACCCCTCTTCTCCACCTCTAGCTGCATCTTCAGCTCCTCCACCAGCTTCTGCTCCTGCTCCAGCTTCCTCATCAGCTCCTCGATCTGACGCTCCTTCTCGTGCAGTCGCTGGTCCTTCTCTGAGGTTCTGGTCTCCATTGGGCTGTCCTCCAGGCGGCCTTGGTGGGGAGACGACCCAGAAGGAGTGGGCCGAGCTGGGGAAAGAGCTCCTGGCATCCCAGCCTCCTCCATGCCCAGGCTGGAGACCTCCGAGGGCGTGGGGGACACAGGAGGTGTGGAGCTCATGCTCTCAGGTTGTGGGGCCCCTGTGTAGCCTGTCAGCTCCATGGCAGTGGCAGCCTGGCTGCTGGGGATCTCCTGATAAGGCTTTAGTCTCTCTATCAGGTCAGTCTTGGTGCCAGACACCGGAAGACCTCGCAGTTTCAGCTCCATCTTCAGCTCAGCTACCTACGGGCCAGGTATAATGAACAGTCATGAGTCATCATAACAAAAAACAAGCCCTCTCAATAAATCTCCATCCATATGTCACTGCCCTTTAATAAACTCAGCAAAAACAGAAACGTCCCTTTTTCAGGACCCTGTCTTTCAAAGATCATAAGATAATTTGTAAAAATCCAAATAACTTCACAGATCTTCACTGTAAAGGGTTTAAACACTGTGTCCCATGCTTGTTCAATGAATCATAAACAATGAATGGCAATACGCTTGACCTCATCTTTACTAGATGCTGTTCTTCCACTAACCTCATTGCAACTCCCCTCCAAGTCTCCGACCACTACCTTGTATCCTTTTCCCTCTCGCTCTCATCCAACACTTCCCACGCTGCCCCTACTCGGATGGTATCGCGCCGTCCCAACCTTCGCTCTCTCTCCCCGCTACTCTCTCCTCTTCCATCCTATCATCTCTTCCCTCTGCTCAAACCTTCTCCAACCTATCTCCTGATTCTGCCTCCTCAACCCTCCTCTCCTCCCTTTCTGCATCCTTTGACTCTCTATGTCCCCTATCCTCCAGGCCGGCTCGGTCCTCCCCTCCCGCTCCGTGGCTCGACGACTCATTGCGAGCTCACAGAACAGGGCTCCGGGCAGCCGAGCGGAAATGGAGGAAAACTCGCCTCCCTGCGGACCTGGCATCCTTTCACTCCCTCCTTTCTACATTTTCCTCCTCTGTCTCTGCTGCTAAAGCCACTTTCTACCATTCTAAATTCCAAGCATCTGCCTCTAACCC
Source organism: Oncorhynchus keta (assembly GCF_023373465.1). Lineage (NCBI taxonomy): Eukaryota > Metazoa > Chordata > Actinopteri > Salmoniformes > Salmonidae > Oncorhynchus > Oncorhynchus keta. The sequence goes on along the minus strand of NC_068425.1, from coordinate 14,564,790 downwards.
TAGGAAGCTCTTTGCCACCTTCTCCTCCCTCCTGAATCCCCCCTCCCTCTCTGCAGATGACTTCGTCAACCATTTTGAAAAGAAGGTCGACGACATCCGATCCTCGTTTGCTAAGTCAAACGACACCGCTGGTTCTGCTCACACTGCCCTACCCTGTGCTCTGACCTCTTTCTCCCCTCTCTCTCCAGATGAAATCTCGCGTCTTGTGACGGCCGGCCGCCCAACAACCTGCCCGCTTGACCCTATCCCCTCCTCTCTTCTCCAGACCATTTCCGGAGACCTTCTCCCTTACCTCACCTCGCTCATCAACTCATCCCTGACCGCTGGCTACGTCCCTTCCGTCTTCAAGAGAGCGAGAGTTGCACCCCTTCTGAAAAAAACCTACACTCGATCCCTCTGACGTCAACAACTACAGACCAGTATCCCTTCTCTCTTTTCTCTCCAAAACTCTTGAGCGTGCCGTCCTTGGCCAGCTCTACCGCTATCTCTCTCAGAATGACCTTCTTGATCCAAATCAGTCAGGTTTCAAGACTAGTCATTCAACTGAGACTGCTCTTCTCTGTATCACGGAGGCGCTCCGCACTGCTAAAGCTAACTCTCTCTCCTCTGCTCTCATCCTTCTAGACCTATCGGCTGCCTTCGATACTGTGAACCATCAGATCCTCCTCTCCACCCTCTCCGAGTTGGGCATCTCCGGCGCGGCCCACGCTTGGATTGCGTCCTACCTGACAGGTCGCTCCTACCAGTCTCCTCACCACGCGCTCTCACCACTGGTGTCCCCCAGGGTTCTGTTCTAGGCCCTCTCTTATTCTCGCTATACACCAAGTAACTTGGCTCTGTCATAACCTCACATGGTCTCTCCTATCATTGCTACGCAGACGACACACAATTAATCTTCTCCTTTCCCCTTCTGATGACCAGGTGGCGAATCGCATCTCTGCATGTCTGGCAGACATATCAGTGTGGATGACGGATCACCACCTCAAGCTGAACCTCAGCAAGACGGAGCTCCTCTTCCTCCCGGGGAAGGACTGCCCGTTCCATGATCTCGCCATCACGGTTGACAACTCCATTGTGTCCTCCTCCCAGAGCACTAAGAACCTTGGCGTGATCCTGGACAACACCCTGTCGTTCTCAACTAACATCAAGGCGGTGTACCGTTCCTGTAGGTTCATGCTCTACAACACCCGCAGAGTACGACCCTGCCTCACACAGGAAGCGGCGCAGGTCCTAATCCAGGCACTTGTCATCTCCCGTCTTGATTACTGCAACTCGCTGTTGGCTGGGCTCCCTGCCTGTGCCATTAAACCCCTACAACTCATCCAGAACGCCGCAGCCCGTCTGGTGTTCAACCTTCCCAAGTTCTCTCACGTCACCCCGCTCCTCCGCTCTCTCCACTGGCTTCCAGTTGAAGCTCGCATCCGCTACAAGACCATGGTGCTTGCCTACGGAGCTGTGAGGGGAACGGCACCTCAGTACCTCCAGGCTCTGATCAGGCCCTACACCCAAACAAGGGCACTGCGTTCATCCACCTCTGGCCTGCTCGCCTCCCTACCACTGAGGAAGTACAGTTCCCGCTCAGCCCAGTCAAAACTGTTCGCTGCTCTGGCCCCCCAATGGTGGAACAAACTCCCTCACGACGCCAGGACAGCGGAGTCAATCACCACCTTCCGGAGACACCTGAAACCCCACCTCTTCAAGGAATACCTAGGATAGGGTAAGTAATCCTTCTCACGCCCCCCCCTAAAAAGATTTAGATGCACTATTGTAAAGTGGCTGTTCCACTGGATGTCTTAAGGTGTATGCACCAATTTGTAAGTCGCTCTGGATAAGAGCGTCTGCTAAATGACTTAAATGTAAATGAATGAACATGTACCTGTGGAACAGTCGTTAAGACACTGTTCTTACAGACGGTAGGCAATTAAGGTCACAGTTATGAAAACTTAGGACACTAAAGAGGCCTTTCTACTGACTCTGAAAAACACAAAAAGAAAGATGCCCAGGGTCTCTGCTCATCTGCGTGAACGTTCCTTAGGCATGCTGCAAGGACGCATGAGGACTGCAGATGTGGCCAGGGCAAAAAATTGCAATGTCCGTACTGTGAGACACCTAAGACAGCACTACAGGGAGACAGGACGGACTGCTGACCGTCCTCGCATTGGTAGACTACGTGTAACAACACCTGCACAGGATTGGTACATCCGAACATCACACCTGCGGGACAGGTACAGGATGGCAACAACAACTGCCCGAGTTACACCAGGAATGCACAATCCCTCCATCAGTGCTCAGACTGTCCGCAATAGGCTGAGAGAGGCTGGACTGAGGGCTTGTAGGCCTATTGTAAGGCAGGTCCTCACCAGACATCACCAGCAACAACGTTGTTTTGGCTCACCAGGGGTGATGGTCGGATTCGTGTTTATCGTCGAAGGAATTAGCGTTACACCGAGGCCTGTACTCTGGAGCGGGATCGAGATGGAGGGTCCGTCATGGTCAAGGGCGGTGTGTCACAGCATCATCGGACTGAGCTTGTTGTCATTGCAGGCAATCTCAACGCTGTGCGTTACAGGGAAGACATCCTCTTCCCTCATGTGGTACTCTTCCTGCATTCTCATTGTGACATGACCCTCCAGCATGACAATGCCACCAGCCATATTGCTCGTTCTGTGCATGATTTCCTGCAAGACAGGAAATCATGCCATGGCCAGCGAAGAGCCCGGATCTCAATCCCATTGAGCACCTCTGGGACCTGTTGGATCAGAGGGTGAGGGCATAGGGCCATTCCCCCCCAAAATGTCTGGGAACTTGCAGGTGCCTTAGTGGAAGAGTGGGGTAACATCTGACAGCAAGAACTGGCAAATCCGGTGCAGTCCATGAGGAGCAGATGCACTGCAGTATTTTTTATTTTTTTGAATTTTACCCCTTTTTCTCCCCAATTTCGTGGTATCCAATTGTTTTAGTAGCTACTATCTTATCTCATCGCTACAACTCCCGTACGGGCTCGGGAGAGACGAAGGTTGAAAGTCATGCGTCACTACCGGCCAAGCCCTCCCTAACTCGGATGACGCGAGGCCAATTGTGCGTCACCCCACGGACCTCCCGGTCACGGACGGTTACGACAGAGCCTGGGCGCGAACCCAGAGTCTATGATGGCTGGCGCTGCAGCACTGCAGTCCTTTATGCAGCCGTTGGCCACACCAGATACTGACTGTTACTTTTGATTTTGACCCACCGTTGTTCAGGGACACATTATTCAACTTCTGTTCGTCACATGTCTGTGGAACTTGTTCAGTTTATGTCTCAGTTGTTGAATCTTGTTATGTTCGTACAAATATTTACACATGTTAAGTTTGCTGAAAATAAATGCAGTTGAGAGTGAGAGGACATTTATTTTTTTGCTGAGTTTATATCTATCATATAGTGAAAATCTATGTTTGAGTAAAATAATCTATGTTTGTACGGAGCAGGAGTGAGCTTCACCTTCATTTCGTCCAGGTTGGCAGGTAGGACACCAGGCTTGCGGTTTGTCAGAGTCTGGTTCGACCGTGCTGGGGCAACGCTGGGTAGAGAGACCATGATGGGACTGGACAGACTGCTGCCACTCAGAGACATGTTGGAGCAGCTGTTCTGACCCTCCGTCGACCTGTAGGAACACAGACAACGGGAGGAGGGTTTAGTGTTCGGATGGGAGAAAGAGTTTCCTGTATGTCCCATCATTCACAATCAACAGTCTCCGTCCGGGACAATGCACACAGGAATACTATATATCTAAGCCAAACAGAAGCTGTGCAGGAAACGGATGTGACAGATTACATCGCTATTATCCAGGTGTGGACTTATTCTGTCAGGGAGGATTGTTTGCTTGAATCACATTGTTCAAAGGAAACAATGTTTGCCTTCCAGGTGTAGCGATGATGTACTAACCGCCCTCAACTCAAAGCTGTCAGTCAATTAAACTGCAACCAGAATGTGAGGGCTAGCCATATTACTTGGCCTACGGTATTCAAGCTGCGGCAATACATTACATTCCAATGTCCTTTTTACAGTGGGCCATACTTGAGTGGGGCAGGCAAGATGGTCTGGTAGTTATAGTGCTGCTGCTGCTGGCTCAGTATCTGCAGCTGGAGGAACTGCTGCTGCTGATGCAGGAGCCTGGCATAGGCTGAGTCCATGGGGGCCTCGTTGGCCTCCTGTTTCTGGTCCGGGGGGATGTACTGGTGGTACTTTAGCTTCTTCACCCGCGGCTTGGGATCCTTATTCTTCTTACTGCGGCTCTTGTCATTGGGTGTCTTTGGTTGGCTTTGCTGCACAGGGGAAAAGAGGAACGGTTACAACCTACTGGATACTATCCGGGAGGAGCAGTTTTCACTGAAAACTTCAAAGGTTCATCTCACTGAGTGGATTGTGGACATGTTTAGTGTTCTGACTGTTGTGGATAACGTCTAAACATCTTGTCAGTATTGTGAGGCTTGTCCACGAAATTGTGCCCATTTCATACTGTAGTATCAAATGAATATGTGCGACATTGTGATAACACCCAGTGAGAAAGACAGGATGGGGAAATGGAATGTGGAAAGGGATGTGGGGTGACCCTTATTGTTCAGTAACTAAATTACAGGATGCACATTAAATGGCTTGGCATTTGAGAGGTAGATGCAAGCCATAAAAATATGCATGCAAGCCATAAACACCAATTGAAGTTGGTTTATGCAAACACACAGCCTCGAATGTGTTCCTCCCTGTTCTTCAACACGGGAGGGGCAGAGCTCAGAAAATATTCATTTGCTTTGTGTGTAAAGGATTGTAACAAATGCCCAAGTTATTACTTCACTCTCTTCTCTTGCTTCCATCCTTTATGCCCTGAAGGCTAAGAGAAAGCCTGTCACTTAACCTTAATTGAAGACAGAGAGCGGCTGCCAGTTTAAGTCCAAGGATTTGTGAAAAACTCCTCCAGGCCTTGTTGTGCTTTGAACCACATTTGAATTGGCCGAACCATCAGTTGTGACTGGTCTCTGCCTGCACTGACGGGCTCTTCCACTGTGACCGAACACAGCCCCAGTGTTTGTCCTCCTCTGACTTCTTATCTCTGATTACAGTTCCAAAGGAAGCAGCATGAAAACCACAGCAGATCAGAGAGAGAGAGTCAAATACCAGAGGTGACTTTCATGTTTAAAGGGTATATTTAGTGTTTGTAGGAAAAGCTTGCTCAGCTAACTGGGATCAAAAAGGAACCAAAACATTGTCATTGTTTAAATAAATAGCTTTCTGTACCAAGGGACAGAAAAGTTTGGTTATAGCTAATAATGTGCTCCGCTAAACGCTATAAACAAATGTATATTTAATATTTGCATTGAATGTACAGCTTTGCACATTGCCATGAAATACCATACCTTTGCCACAAGGTTCAAGTACTCTCCCATCATGTGATATGACATCACTTTCTTTCAAATTTGAGGCTCACCTTTACTAACATGGGCCCCGGCTTTGGAGTGGCAACAATGGCGATTGGCTGAGGCGTGGTCACCAGGCGATTGTTCTGATGCTCATTGGTGGAGACATGAGAGAAGTTGAAGAAGTCTGTTGTGGACTGGGAGGTAGATGGGCAGTGCTGAGATAAAGAGACAGATAGAAACCACATGGCCCGTTCAGTAAGAAGGGGAACAGAGGCCTGTAAATCCCCCTCCCACACTAAACCACAAGGGCAGAGCAACTGGAAAAAGACTAACAAAAGATGGATGTCGTCTAACAGAAAACAGGAGGCAAAGAATATTTTCTAGCAAGCAGAATTTCATATACAACAGACAGGTACAATGGGAGACTATTATTTAGGCCCAAAATGTAGAAACATAAAATATTTACGCTGCTGAGGTACTGCGATGGGACCTACCTTCATGGTGATGGAGCTGGTCGGTGGGGAGGTGGAGAGGGCAACAGGGGCTTCTGTCACCCTGGGGGTTCTGGGGGAGGGTGAGGGGGCAGAGGAGCTCTGGGACTCCTGGCTGGCTGGCTGCTCTGGGGACAGGGTGTCGCTGCTGTCCTCGTCAAAGTTGTACACATCAGGTGTTTTCGTCTTGGGGAAGTCATTCTCCACCTCACCGTCTGGGGGATCTGCAACGTAACACGTGCAAAAGCACAGCTTATTAATTACAAGTAGACCAATGGAGAGAGGTTTGTACTAAATTGTTTCTCATGGTAGTCACTGGAAATGCCTCATTGCTGTGTTAGTCGTAATAGGCACTTTCAGAAATCTACACCATACAAATATGCAGGGAGTGGGAGTTGAATGAGTTACTTCGCCCTTAGCCTGGAAATAATAATGTATAAAGTCAAGAGTGTTCTCTACCGGTGACGCCGTCCTTGACGAGGCTGGGTTCCACAGGCAGAATGTTCTTGACCACCAGCTCCATGGGGCCGGGTCGCTGGGCCAGCTTCTCATTGAGGTCATCAGCCAGCCTGGCTCTCTTCAGCATCATCTGAGTGGCCTGCAGAGAGGGCTCCGCATGGGTCTCTGTGGGACAGACAGCAAGTCATCAGTAACTGCTAGTCTACCAAGAACTCACAACAGTACTGTTCTACTACTGTGTGTCTCACAGTGGAGACTGTTTAAGGTGGTATGTCCTCATACGTCAAAGACGATCAATCAGACAACTGATTGTAACATCTCAAGAATATTTAATATCCTATGGATTGTATCCAATAGGGAGGGATTCAATTTCACAGGATTCTCCTCTTCCGTCATCATCTCTCTTCTGAGAGCTAACTTGGTCAACTAAATGCACATGTACTTTCTGGTGGTAGCTGAGTATGCTCCATATCATCTGTCTTCTCTATAGCTTATCATAAAGCATACAGTACATGGCAGTGAGGTTACCTTGCAGGATGTGCATGCGGACCAGCTCTGAACGTTCAGGTCTACTGCGGATTTTGTGCTTCAAGAAGTTCTCAGTCTGTAAGAAAACAACATAAAGCTACATTTAATCGAGATGATATGGAATGGCATGTGGATGTGATAGTGTGTTTTTATCTCAATGAAGTACAGTGAACAGTGAGGTCTTACCCTGGACCTCTGCAGGCTGCGGATCTGTTCGTGGAAGGCAGCAGGGCATTTCAGTGCTATGGGAGGGAAGATCAACATCATATACAGTGAGCTCCAAAAGTATTTTTCTTTTATTTAACTAGGCAAGTCAGTTAAGAACTCATTTTACAATGACTGCCTAGGAACAGTGTATTAACGACAGATTAATACTAACCATTACTATGCGAACCATTACAATAACAGGGGAGGATCTTTTGGGGGGTTTATGATATGCCTCTAATTTTTTCATTATTTAGGATTTATTCAGGACACTCTGTAATCATGGTAACATCCACATTAATGTAGAAGTGTTTAGAAACATATTATAATCTTATTTACAATAAAAGTGACTACAAAATGGCACAATCCATTATTTACCATTCATTTCTATTGGGCACAAAATAATCTGAAACACAACCAAAACTAACTGCAAATGCATCCAGCAAGTTTGTAGAGTCACAAGCTTGATGTAGTCATTGTGTTCTAGGAATATGGGACCGAATACTAAACTTTTGACTACTTTAATACACATATAAGTGAATTTGTTCTAATACTTTTGGTCCCTTAAAATGGGGGACTATTTGTGCAATCTGGTTTCCGAGCGGGTGCACCTCAGCCACACTCAAGGTACTAAATGATATCATAACCGCCATCGATAAAAGACAGTACTGTGCAGCCGTCTTCATCGACCTCGCCAAGGCTTTCGACTCTGTCAATCACCAAATTCTTATCGGCAGACTCAACAGCCTCGGTTTTTCGGATGACTGCCTTGCCTGGTTCACCAATTACTTTGCAGACAGAGTTCAGTGTGCCAAATCGGAGGGCATGCTGTCCGGTCCTCTGGCAGTCTCTATGGGGGTGCCACAGGGTTCAATTCTCGGGCCGACTCTTTTCTCTGTATATATCAATGATGTTGCTCTTGCTGCGGGCGATTCCCTGATCCACCTCTACGCAGACGACACCATTCTATATACTTTCGGCCCGTCATTGGACACTGTGCTATCCAACCTCCAAACGAGCTTCAATGCCATACAGCACTCCTTCCGTGGCCTCCAACTGCTCTTAAACGCGAGTAAAACCAAATGCATACTTTTCAACCGATCGCTGCCTGCACCCGCATGCCCGACTAGCATCACCACCCTGGATGGTTCCAACCTTGAATATGTGGACATCTATAAGTACCTAGGTGTCTGGCTAGACTGCAAACTCTCCTTCCAGACTCACATCAAACATCTCCAATCAAAAATCAAATCCAGAGTCGGCTTTCTATTCCGCAACAAAGCCTCCTTCACCCACGCTGCCAAGCTTACCCTAGTAAAACTGACTATCCTACCGATCCTCGACTTCGGCGATGTCATCTACAAAATGGCTTCCAACACTCTACTCAGCAAACTGGATGCAGTCTATCACAGTGCCATCCGTTTTGTCACTAAAGCACCTTATACCACCCACCACTGCGACTTGTATGCTCTAGTCGGCTGGCCCTCACTACATATTCGTCGCCAGACCCACTGGCTCCAGGTCATCTACAAGTCCATGCTAGGTAAAGCTCCGCCTTATCTCAGTTCACTGGTCACGATGGCAACACCCATCCGTAGCACGCGCTCCAGCAGGTGTATCTCACTGATCATCCCTAAAGCCAACACCTCATTTGGCCGCCTTTCGTTCCAGTACTCTGCTGCCTGTGACTGGAACGAATTGCAAAAATCGCTGAAGTTGGAGACTTTTATCTCCCTCACCAACTTCAAACATCAGCTATCCGAGCAGCTAACCGATCGCTGCAGCTGTACATAGTCTATTGGTAAATAGCTCACCCTTTTTCACCTACCTCATTCCCATACTGTTTTTATACTGTTTTTATTTATTTACTTTTCTGCTCTTTTGCACACCAATATCTCTACCTGTACATGCCCATCTGATCATTTATCACTCCAGTGTTAATCTGCAAAATTGTATTATTCGCCTACCTCCTCATGCCTTTTGCACACATTGTATATAGACTGCCCATTTTTTTCTACTGTGTTATTGACTTGCTAATTGTTTACTCCATGTGTAACTCTGTGTTGTCTGTTCACACTGCTATGCTTTATCTTGGCCAGGTCGCAGTTGCAAATGAGAACTTGTTCTCAACTAGCCTACCTGGTTAAATAAAGGTGAAATAAAAAAATAAAATAAAAAAATACAAAAACTGCTGTCATTTCTAAACGGTTCACCAGATATGGATAAAAAAAACTCAAATGAAAGCTGACAGTCTGCACTTTAATAGTCATTGTATCATTTAAAATCCAAAGTGCTGGAGTACAAAACCAAAACATTTGTCACTGTCCCAATACTTTTGGAGCTCACTGTAACTACCTATATCTTCTGAGGGGTAAAAGGTCAACTCGTCCTCCTGAAATGTCATATTTGACACATTAAGTCGTTGTACTTGATGACAAGCTGACGACAACAAGGGAGAGACAATAATGTTTGTTATTTCTTTGGAAGAGAGGATGACTTTGCTACTACACAATAGCTGACGGGAGTAGGACAGGATGTCTCTGAATGTTCCACTCATCCAACTAGTGAGACAGTCAGGCCGAGACTTTGATCTCATCAGACACACTTATCCTGCTGTTGGCATGGCACGGCTACACCCATTAGTCACCTCTAACTAACACAAGCACTGTTTGCTCTCAACACACACACACACCGAGGTCTGAACACACACTGACCAGTGGTTCTTCTTAGTCAGAGGGAGTGTGTCAAACTCAGAGGAGCAGAGCTAAGCATTCCTGAGCGTCACCCAAGTCCTGGCCTGCATACCTATTGTAAGTCCTCAGTGTGGGAGAACCAGAGCGATTCACCCAGTGTCGCTGGCTGGGAGGTTCCTGTGCTGCCTGTTCTAGGGCCACAGTGGGGGTTACTGACCTCCAGCGCAGGCCCAGTCACTGACTCATACAGCTCTGACTGTGGAGCCTAATAAGAGGAGCTTAGAGTCCACATGGAGGAGGCCTATTATAGGGCTGGACAAGACAAGACAGAGCACACTCCCAGCACTGAGAGGTCTCTGGTCTGGGGCTCCTGCAGCTCTAGCCACAAATAACTTGGCTACATCACTGTTCTCCCTCTCTCTGTGTCTGTCTGCTGTCTGACTTCTTATCAGTCTGTCTGCTCTAGTCTGCAACCCACTGGCTCCCAAAGAGACTAATCCAGTAAGGGCAGAAAAAGGAAGGATTCTGCTCCACTTTGCTGACTTTGTGAGCCGGGTGTGGAAGTTTTCAGTATGCCTTTTGGTTTCTGGTATGTCACTGGCCACCGATGTATGCCTCACTGTGGATTAAGACCTTGGACCATTCAGAGTATTTATTTATTCTACAAACATCATGACGAGGTTGTGGTGGAGGGTGGTTCGAGACGTCAGTAGTGGCAGAATTCCACTCCTGTATGGTTGTCATAATAGTAGCAAATCAGACAGCACATAGTTCAATCTATGGTATTAATTTAGGTAATAATTGTATGACATTTATTTTCTGAGAGCTTTCTGGAACCAAGACCCACTTTAATGACTGTGGTGTGGGTGCAGTTATAATTTTCCTACATGCCAGACCAATAACCTTAACTCTGGTAGAGGTGAGTTACAGTATATTAAATCTTTGGTGGTTTGAGAGGGGCGGTGCCCAATGCTCAGTGGTTATACTCACGTGGCATGATGCCCTGCTCCACTAGCTGCTCACGGGTGCGTCTCTGCTGCAGGCGGCGCTGGAGGACTGTGGGAGAGAAGCAGAGATAAGTTTACATCCTAGAGCTGGGACGATGAACTGAAAATGATCGATACCAGTCACTGGTGCACATTCATGTTATAAAATTCTGGCAATTTATTGCAATATGGATTTTGTCCACCCAGTTCTACTACACACCTAACCCACAGATTAAGGCAGTAGGTTACTTAAGACAGAAATGATAGGAGGGAGGTTGGTCGTGGAGGGTAGGTGGGCATATAACGTGAAGGTCTAGCAACCCAAACGTTGCATATTCGACTCACATAATGGACAACTTTTACATTTGAGCTAATTAGCAAGTTTACAAGTTTACATACACCTTAGCCAAATACATTTAAACTTAGCCAAATACATAAAACATCCCCTGTTTTAGGTCAGTTAGGATCACCACTTTTAAGAATTTGAAATGTCAGAATAATAGTAGAGAGAATGATTTATTTCAGATTTTACTTCTTTCATCACATTCCCAGTGGGTCAGAAGTTTACATACACTCAATTAGTATTTGGTAGCATTGCCTTTAAATTGTTTAACTTGGGTCAAACCTTTCAGGTAGCCTTCCACAAGCTTCCCACAATAAGTTGGGTGAATTTTGGCCCATTCCTCCTGACAAAGCTGCTGTAACTGAGTCAGGTTTGTAGGCCTCCTTGCCCTTGCACACTCTTTTTCAGTTCTGCACATACATTTTCTATAGGATTGAGATCAGGGCTTTGTGATGGCCACTCCAATATCTTGACTTTGTTGTCCTTAAGCCATTTTGCCACAACTTTGGAAGTATGCTTGGGGTCATTGTCCATTTGGAAGACCCATTTGCTGCGACCAAGCTTTAACTTCCTGACTGATGTCTTGAGATGTTGCTTCAATATATCCATATAATTTTCCCATTCCTGATGATGCCATCTATTTTGTGAAGTGCACCAGTTCCTCATGCAGCAAAGCTCCCCCACAACATGATGCTGCCACCCCCGTGCTTCACAGTTGGGATGGTGTTCTTCAGCTTGCAAGCCTCCCCATTTTTCCTCCAAACATAACAATGGTCATTATGGCAAAACAGTTCTATTTTTGTTTCACAAGACCAGAGGACATTTCTCCAAAAAGTACGATCTTTGTCCCCATGTGAGTTGCAAACCTTAGTCTGGCTTTTTTGGAGCAGTGGCTTCTTCCTTGCTGAGCGGCCTTTCAGGTTATGTCAATATATATAGATACTTTTGTACCTTTTTCCTCCAGCATCTTCACAAGGTCCTTTGCTTTTGTTCTGGGATTGATTCACATTTTTCTCACCAAAGTACGTTCATCTCTAAGAGACAGAACGCGTCTCCTCCCGGAGTGGTATGGCGGCTGCGTGGTCCCATGGTGTTTACACTTGCGTACTATTGTTTGTACAGATTAATGTGGTACCTTCAGGCGTTTGGAAATTGCTCCCAAGGATGTACCAGATCTGTGGAGGTCTACAATTTTAATTTTTTTATTTATTTTCCCATGATGTCAAGCAAAGAGGCACTGAGTTTGAAGGTAGGCTTTGAAATACATCCACAGGTACACCTCCAATTGACTCAAAGAAATGTAAATTAGCCTATCAGAAGCGTCTAAAGCCATGACATAATTTTCTGGAATTTTCTAAGCTGTTTAAAGTCACAGTCAACTTAGTGTATGTTGACCCACTGGAATTGTGATACAGTGAAGTATAAGTGAAATAATCTGTCTGTAAACAATTGTTGGAAAAGTAGATGTCGTAACCGACTTGCCAAAACTATAGTTTGTTAACCAGAAATTTGTGGAGTGGCTGAAAAACAAGTTAATGACTCCAACCTAAGTGTATGTAAACTTCCGACTTCAACTGTACTTACTACTTTTTAACTACTTAGCTAGCATGTTAGCTAACCCTAACCTTAACCCCTAACCCTAACTCCGAACCTTAACCACTAGCCTAGCTAACGTTAGCCACCTAGCTAACTTTAGCCACAACAAATTGGAATTCCTTATAAAGAACATTGTGTACTGGACACAATTTGTTATGAAGAAGAAAATTGTGTAATGGACCTGAAAAAATTGACGAGTCACCAATTTGTGTTGACACATCACAGCCCGGCCAGAACAAAACAGGAAGTCCTGTTCCTCCACCTAAGACATCCTATAAAGACCGCCTACAGTCTTTCTGCATGGTTAACCTACCAGACGACTAGCAATTGCACTCTTCTTGGCACTGTGAGTTTACATTTGAGCGATTACATGGGCTTTAAATATTAATATACAAGCTCTCTTCAAATAAAGTGAAGACAAGGACATACTGAGGACGGACTGGGATGCAAATGCAGAGGTAACTTTACATAGATGTTCAACTTGAAATACAAACATAGATAGACACACGCAAAGGATGAGTCTTTCTCAAGTACCACTGTAGAAAGAACAAACCCTGAAGACTAATTACAGGGCAATGTTCATATGTCCGAGTCACCTCCGAGTTGGAGATGATGTCATCCCAGGACTGAGTGAACTCGGTCTCTTTTGTAAGTGCCGCCCCATAAAAAGTGAGATGTGTAGTCTTGTTTTGGAGCGGTAAGCACTGATCCATGAAGTCCTTGGAACATAAAAAGACAAGAAGGCCTCTTATGCAGGAGGCTCCAAATCCTTGGACGGCACCCAATGTTATTTTTCTATCATAATAAACTGCAGTGCGGGCCCAGTTTACACATGTATAAACAGGCGAGCGTGGACGTGTTATTTCAGTGGAATAACAGTGATCCTCAGCAAAAATATTTGAAGAGGAAGGTGACGGTTGATGGTGACGAACGACGCGGCGCTGTGAAGAATGTTGGGGCCCTTATTGTCACCAAGGCACTCTGTTCATAGAGCGGTCGGACTGCTGCTGGAGTAGACTGCTCATTGGCTATAGCCAGATGGTCAATGCACAGTCAAACACACACATACACACTAAACACTACATACTACATACACACCCAGGCCTGCTCTGCTCTAGTCCCCTGGGACAGTCACTGCGTCTGACCAGGCCAACGTGACTCACTCCAGCTAAAATAAACTGGGCAGCTGTGAGAAGAAGGCCTGGGAACCATGGAGTCTGGAGGTGGCATGGGGGTGGGGGACGGGACTGGACTGGACTGGAACCCAAAGCATTGTACAGAGTGAGTGGTGGGGACCCGCTCCCACTGGTAGACAGATGAGCACAGAGAGTCCCAGGGAGTCAAGGCAGGGGAGCAACTGAGTCCATTCTCAGAGCCCCCCAAAACCTTTACAAGCCCCTCTGCGCCTCCATGGCTCAGAACACTGTGTTCCTGCTCCCTATTCATGGTTCCCATTACACGTTCACACCAGGGTCAGGTTAGCAGTTTTTTCATGAATCTTGTTCTGGAGGAAGTTCTGAAGCGGTCACTAGCTGGAACAGCCACAAAGACATAAAATTAGATTTTGACCCTATCTTTAACCACACTGATAACCCTAATGCCTAACCCTAACTTTAAATTAAGACCAAAAAGCTCATGTTTGTTTTCATTCATTTTTACAAAATTGTGACTTTACAGATCGCCTATCTAAGGGAAAATCGCTCAGTGCTGCCTCCAGGACAAGACTTATGACAATACACGTCAACCTGCACACCAGGGGGGCACCGACACAGAAAGATCATTCTGGAAGATAGGAGAGAATTACTATTGGTTGGTTTCAAAATTCATATTATCCACTTTGACTCGACTGGAAAAGAATGCTAAAGGATAATTGTCGATTTATGAGAACAATGCTGCCTTTCAAGTTGTTATTCTTGACATCAACGTGGACAGTACAGCCCATGCCTGAGGTGCTCCTTACATTTTGTTTGGCCGATGTCAATAGTGCTGTTCTCATTGAACCCTGGCTAACCTCTGTGTGATGCAAGTCGGCTGTACTCCCCTGCTCTCCAGCACAACATAAACAGAGGTACTTCACAAACCTCAGAGTGTACATAGGCTTTACTAATATCCCTGTCTCCTGATTCTATCACTAATCCCTTGCCTATGTCCGTCTCAACAAAACTCATCTCTGGACAAAGTCTACCATTAGATCTCTTGGCCTGACTTTTTCCTAGAAACACTCTGCGTAAATATAAAAGAGAATCTGTTTTGTTATGGCTACACTGTTATAGAAACAGTCTGACACTGACATAAGCTATGTTGACATTATTGCTGGAAATATACAGTATTCTCCTTGCAGCTCAGCTGTGTTCCATGCCCTTGCAAATGCTCATTCACTCGATGAGTCAGTTTGTTGTTTGATGTATGCACGAAGGTAGATAAGGAATAAAACATTGGTAATAAATTCAAACCAGATCCATCAAACTCATCCAAGCATGATTCTACACCCATGACCCGAGGGGACACAATAGCTTTTAAATATGACCTACATTGAAACCAAGTAATAGAGTCATATCACCTTTTCTTTGCACACCAAGTTGTTCTTTGAAACACCTAATACTTTCAGGAGCTGCTCTGTAACAGTATGCAGATCACAAACAGAATGTGGAGCAACAGCATTTCCAGGCTTAGCATTTCACTGGGGACTATTCCTCCCAGCCAACATACTGTACAGCAGAATGCTTTCGTTCAGGAAAAGGTACGAACTAAGTGGTGACATCATGCTTAGCTGATAGCCTGAGGGTAACACTGAGCTCTGCAGTTATTTGTCATCATAAGAAGTGAACACAGAGTCCTGGGTTTAAGGATCCTAATAATATGATACGCTATATAAACCCACCTCCCTAGTCCCCTCCCTCATTCTGGCCTCATCTCCTCCCTCATTTAGACTTTGTTTGTTTCTAATAGAAAACAACAACTCTTTACACTATTGTGGTGCTGTTAATCCAGTCTCAAACGGATACTGGACATCATTTAATAGCTATTCGTTCTGTAATGCCCTATCATTTCCTGGTGGGGCTCTCTGTCTCTGTCCTAGCCCAGCATCAAGGTGTTATCATCAATTAATCAGTACAGATTACTCTGACATCACGCCGTTGGTCAAGGCCTATAAGTAGCTGTATATTTCATTCAAGGTAATCACATTGACTGAAAAGCAGACCTAAACCCATAAAGCCATACACATTTCACTGTAACTCCATTATTTTACTGAGAACTTAAACAACCATTTGCCTTCTAGTGAGAATATACTGTAGTTAAAAAGTCCTAAACACACAACATTTTTGGAGACAACCGTAGAGGAAACCAAAATGGATTCTGATTTATGTTGATACTGGGCTTCATGCCAACAACGTAGTGATGCTACCTAGCAGAGAGAGGAAGAAAGAGTGAAAAGGTAAGCGATAGAAAGACAGAGTGAAAGAATGAGGAGGGAGAAAAGGAAAGAGAGAGAGAGAGACAGGGGCACCTGATTTAAATTTACCCCTGCAGACGGCGGGGGACTCCACGTCGAGGCACGCCATAGAGGAGGAGAGAGCCGGGTCGCTTAGCGGCCGGGTCTGGAGTCCCATGGAGTGATCAGGGCAGTGAGGAACGAGGACAAGCATGAGGGTTTGGTAATGAGGGAAAACACCCAGCTAGGAGCGTATGGTAAGAGAACTGTTTCTCACAGTCTGGTACGTACAGTCCCTCCCTCTCTCTCTCCAGTCTCTCCAATCTCGCTCTGCCTGTCTTTGTGTTGGTCTCAGCGGGAGCGAGTGTGCGCTCACTCATGCTCTGGCTGGGCTCAGCGTCAGGAGGAGGAGGGAACACAGACAGACAAGCCACTGTTAACCCCTGCTGGGTCACTCTACTCAGCTCTCAGTGCTCTGCTCTTTCAACACTAGCCTCATTAGAACTAAATACAATGAGTCAAGCAACTTTAATTACCAAAACAACACAGAGAACAATACAAACTTTTGACTAAACCAACTGCTGTCCTAAAAGTCTATAAAGGTAAGTCATACTTTCAACCATATCATGAAATAGGCTAACTATATGCATGTATTGAAATGTCATTTTAACTTATTGTGTCTTTCTTGGCCCAAAAACATTGAGTATTTGTGACTTTTGAGTGCGAGGATGAAAAGCTCCATGAGAAAACGAGCCGGGAGTTTATTTTCATACGATGTTGTGTCACTGGATAAGAATGACAAAAACAAACATGCTGAGGCCCCTGGGACATTGATGTTTATCTTTGTCACTTTTCCCAGTTGTAAAGTGTGTATTTCTGACATTTAGCACATTCTTGTTATTGCTATCATTTTCATTTCATTATTTCGACTACAACACGACACTCAAAGCACAAACATGACATTAATACAATCTTATCTATTGTTTTCATTTGTGTAGACCCAACCGTAGCTGTTGCTGACTAATATTGACATAAGTATCAATATTTTCTTTCGGATTTCAAACAAAATAGATTAAATGGAAACATTAGAAATGGGAGGTGGTTGCATTCAACCCTGTCTCTTTCACAATGTTGTCTAGGAGAACATATATCAATCTGGTCTCTGTGTCTGAGAACCAATAACAGCAAAGAGACTTATCACCCACCCAGAGGAGACTTCTAAAGGGACAACAGGGAAGAGAGAACACCGAAGAGTGATAACAGATGAATAGATGGTCATTTCCAGCCGGGTTAGCATTCACATATAGGAAGTATGAGTCATACGCTTGAAGTGCAGACATGTGTGTCCCTCCCTACTCCCTAACACTGCAGGTTAAAGGGCAGAGGGCAGCCAACATGAACTGGCATGCTGCTTCTATTTCCATTCCAATCCATTTCGCCCTGGTATATTTCACCCATGTCAATGTTCAAGGACAACTTGGGAACAGTCATGAACGTGTTAACCTTACAATACTATAACATGAAACAACTGCAAGCTGAATGTCTAAATAAACAGCGGTAGTCATATTATGACACTAACAAAGATACAGAACCGAAAGGAAATGACTGGCCGGTTCTATGTGTTCAAATGGATTAGGAATGCTGCTTAAATGAAAGCAAGCTCCTTTATAGAGCCGGTCCTGATCCTGATTCTAGCCCCTGTTGTGCATGTGAATCCACTACAGGGGTCTCCCTCTTAGGAAGAAAGACAGGATGCAGTATGTGCTCTAGACGCCCCAGATGCTCCCTATGACGTGCCTGACTGTGTCAGCTCCTGCTGGGGCCCAGGGAGGGAGAAAGAGCCGTGGTGGGGAGGGATTCATGGAGCTCAGACCTGGCCTGCAATGGGATCAATGTGTCTGCAGCCCAGAGCAAGAAGAAAGTGGCAATCAATACAGAGAGTGGCACAAGATGGAGTACCAAGCAGAGACACTGGCCTATGAGAGCTCCCCACTAAAGGGGTGTGTTGATGTTGCAATGTCAAGGGCCTCCACAAGTGCATACTGTATGGAGTAAACACTTCAATAATGGATGGCGTATGACGTCCGATGTGCATCGCTATCAATACAAAAATGTTGGGTCCCGCGTATCACGTGAGCTGCATTGGAAATTATTAATCAGACATTAACCAGAAGAGAAAACAAACAGCGAACTTCCTGTATTATTCTGGTGATAAAAGACATCATAGTCTGAGTCGAGTCCAAGTTTTCTGAGGGAGGGGCTTGTGAGGGGAGGGTAGTAAGGGTCAGTACGCGAGAGATTAAACTTGGCCAGACGCATGTATTTTGAAACTGAACTAAATTTAAAAATCTCCACTACATCATCACATCATCAACAAGGCGTAGAGTGCAACACATCTGAGTTTTCCCAGTGTCTGTCTCTTGGGCAATAAGGTTGGGGTGAACAGTAGTCTCCACCCCATACTCTCTATTCCTGACTGTGCCCTCTCTAGGGACTGGAAAATATCAGGCTACCACTCGGGGTAGGTGAGTGTCAGCCTGCCCACCAGACACTGCCTCAGTGCTACCCCTCACTATGGTTCACATGCCAGAGGAATATTTCCAGATTGGCGTTCTGGCTTTGGTCTGAGAACCAGTGGGTTAGGAGAGTGAGATAACAGAGGAGATCTCAAGATACTGAAGGTCCACAATTTCAAGGAAAATGCACTGAGAAATATTAGTAAGGAATTCATCATCAGTGAAAAGTTCAACGAGAGGCTCAACCCGTTCATTGACTGTTGTTGAAGTGTGTTCATCAGAATCTGCATCTAATTTATAATATTTAACTCATTAATAATTCCCGCTTTTCTGAGAGCAACCAACAAACAAAACACTTAGTGGCCCAAAGAGAGGACTGACTTTGGGACTTGATGTCAGGAACTGTTCAAGCTGTGATTATGTGTTGGCTTCCAGATGCAATTCCAGTCTAATTCCCCACTTCTCTCCACAAACAAATCTCTCTGGACTGGAGAGGAGTTTGTTTTCTCACTGTCAGGGCAGGCTTGCTCTCTGATGGATGATATAGAAACCAGAGTCTCTGGGTTAATTTCAATCTTATTTCCTTGATTTTTCAGAGCCTCGGATCTGCTTCAATGCATTTTGAGAAGAAGGCAAAGAGAGAGAGGATGCAAGAAATCAAATACAATTGATTTTCCCCTCTGTGTTTTCACCACTCATCCTCCTGATACTAGGTATGCAATTACAAATTGGAAATGAATATGCAAAGTGGAAATGACAAACTTTAGAAGCCTTTTTAAACCTCTAATACACTATTCAACTGGCAGCCAAGTTTGCATTTCCTGCTGTGCTGCTCAACAAGACCTTAACTAGCTGAATCAGATACGCTAAATTAGGGTCGGACTGAAAATCTACAGGACAGTAGATCTCCAGGAAGAGGGTCGGGCAGCCCTGCCCTAGGTGATTGACCTCGGTGAATGAATGGTCTACTACTCACCGTTCTTACGCTCTTTGAGAGGTGGCAGGCTGGGACTGGGCTCCATAGTCAGATCTTCCAGCTCGTGGGTCACTGCCTCGCTCCGGAGACTGAAGGCCCCCTCCACTCCCAGACTCCCCTGGGGCTCCATGCTGCAGCCTCAGCACTCCCCAGGAGGAGGAGCTAGGCCGGGTCTCCTCCAGCAGGGCAGATAGAGCTGCTGCTGTTGTCAGTTGTTGCCGGGGAGATGGGAACATTGTGTCATTTTACAGCAGGAGTTATTCATCACATGACAAACTTGGCTGCCAATTGAAAAATGTAATTTACTTATAACAGTTTTACTTCTAACAGTTGATTGCATGGAGATCACTATGGAACTGAAGCAGAAGGGAGCTTGACAATAAAGTTAAAGATTAATGTGCCCTGTTCACATTTAATCTGATGCTGATCAATAAGAATCACGCTAAAAGCCAAATTACTTATTTTAACAGATGAATGTACAAAATGTATAAGGTCTTGGCATATTGTATGTTTCTAATTAGTAATACATTTCCCAAGTTTTGTATAGAATTGGATTCCAAAGTTTCCTGTTGGTCTTACTACAGTCACTTCATCAACCCATATTCTTAGGTCCTAACTGACCTAAAATGGAATTTTTACTAGGATTAAATGTCAGGAATTGTGAAAAACTGAGTTTAAATGTATTTGGATAAGGTGTATGTACATTTTCCAAGTTGTTTAAAGGCACAGTCAACTTAGTGTATGTAAACTTCTGACCCACTGAAATTGTGATACAGTGAATTATAAGTGAAATAATCTGTCTGTAAACAATTGTTGGAAAAATGACTTGTGTCTTGCACAAAGTAGATGTCCAAACCGACTTGCCAAAACTATAGTTTGTTAACAAGAAATTTGTGGAGTGGTTGAAAAACGAGTTTTAATGACTCCGACCTAAGTGTATTTAAACTTCTGACTTCAACTGTATATGTTCTATACATGTCTTTATGTGGCTCTTATCCCAGAGTAAGAGTGGGATAAGGAGTGTGTAGACAGCATTGTAGATCGTGTAGACTGGGCGCAAGGCTCCACAGCTGGGGCGTGTTCAGCAGGACGGTCAGATAGAAATATGCTATGTAGAACAAACATTCCTCTTGTATGTGTTGAATAAGGAATAACGTCAGCTCTATGCACGGAAATTCTATCTGTAACGTTGGAGAACGTTTTGCAACTGAATGTGGCCCTGTTCTATGTCTGCCAGTGACAGATGCTGAATGTGCAACGTGAGGCAGACTGTGGTGCAGATACAGATCCAGGCTGCTTAGGAATGGAGCCATTGTCAGTCTGTTTCAGGAGGACAGCCTACAGAGGGGATTCAGGTGTACACAACGTTACCCTTCAAGTGCCAGATATGAAATGACCTTACCCTATAGCTGCTACAGTGTCTGGCTTCTGAAACCTGCCATCCAAAAGTAGAAACCCAAGACATCTGAGCTGCAAGGCACCTTCCATCTCTAAAACAAACTCCAGCTGTGTTAAAACTAAGGCGGGTCTTTGTTTGTTCTTCTTCATGCATTCCGGTTTCAGCTCCACTGGGAGCTGGCAGACTGGGAGAGGTATGAGAGGTGGCTATGGACAATGACAGCATTCTGGGCACAGTCCTCCCATCTCAGCGTGCATTCAGCACAGCAACTGTTTAGCACATCTCAGCATTAGCCTAGGTCATGATGGTTCCTTTGCTTGAATTCACATCACTAGTACAGAATTTCTTTTTTGAATGTCAGAACATGTGGTTTTAAGGGTAGAGAGTGCAATCTTAGAGAGAATGTGAATATGTATGTCAGCTTGACGTGTGAACTGATGCTTGGAGCTACATATCGAGGCTTGTAAGTGTGTTTTTTTTATTTAGATGCGGGAGGATATATATTTTAAAAAATCCAAATCATTTCAATCATTTAAGTGATATATTGTATGGGATGTCAAAAGCAGTTATTTCTAGCACCTTGTACCAGACGGATGTGCCACTTCCCCTATCACCCATTTGACTGTCCTATGTCAGATAGTGATGCCATAAAACATATCAGATACACTTTTCTCATGTAATAGTCAATTCCATCGCAGCGTATGCAAAGCCTACAGTTTGCTGATTGATATATGCAATACAATGGTTTAAATCACAGAGATAGCAAAATGCTTTCAATGATGTGCCATGGAGCCAAACATATCACCCTTCCATCCCCTCCGTCCCAACCCAGAATCTACTCTCTCTCTCTCTCTCTCTCTATAATGTGCTCCAGCCTCCCAGAGGATGGAGTGGCACCAGTCCCATTTCTCCTGTCTGGCTCCAGGGTGTTATGCTGGGTAAAAAGAGAACCAGCTGTGTTGCAGGATACCTCTGGATAAAGACACAGTCCAAAATGGAAATATTGTTATTTATCTACAACACACATATAAATCTCCATAGTGCTTTGGTATGAGTAGCAGTGCCAGAAAACGTCAGAATAGAAGACGGACAAAGATAGTTTTACACAATGAGGTCTGTGCTCTCTACCACACGAGGCACATTATCGAGATGGGCAAAACAAATGAGAAAGCTGCTACTTAACTCAGTTGATATACTGTACTAGGAGAGGTTTTGTTTACAGCTAGGAGAGGGTTTGTTTACAGTTAGGAGAGGGTTTGTTTGCAGCTAGGAGAGGGTTTGTTTGCAGCTAGGAGAGGGTTTGTTTGCAGCTAGGAGAGGGTTTGTTTGCATCTAGGAGAGGGTTTGTTTACAGCTAGGAGAGGGTTTGTTTACAGCTAGGAGAGGGTTTGTTTACAGCTAGGAGAGGGTTTGTTTGCAGCTAGGAGAGGGTTTGTTTACAGCTAGGAGAGGGTTTGTTTGCAGCTAGGAGAGGGTTTGTTTACAGCTAGGAGAGGGTTTGTTTGCAGCTAGGAGAGGGTTTGTTTACAGCTAGGAGAGGGTTTGTTTACAGCTAGGAGAGGGATTGTTTGCAGCTAGGAGAGGGTTTGTTTGCAGCTAGGAGAGGGTTTGTTTGCAGCTAGGAGAGGGTTTGTTTGCAGCTAGGAGAGGGTTTGTTTGAAGCTAAGAGAGGGTTTGTTTGCAGCTAGGAGAGGGTTTGTTTGCAGCTAGGAGAGGGTTTGTTTGCAGCTAGGAGAGGGTTTGTTTGCAGCTAGGAGAGGGTTTGTTTACAGCTAGGAGATGGATTGTTTACAGCTAGGAGAGGGTTTGTTTACAGCTAGGAGAGGGTTTGTTTGCAGCTAGGAAAGGGTTTGTTTGCAGCTAGGAGAGGATTTGTTTGCAGTTAGGAGAGGGTTTGTTTGCAGTTAGGAGAGGGTTTGTTTGCAGCTAGGAGAGGGTTTGTTTGCAGCTAGGAGAGGGTGTGTTTGCAGCTAGGAGAGGGTTTGTTTACAGCTAGGAGAGGGTTTGTTTGCAGCTAGGAGAGGGTTTGTTTACAGCTAGGAGAGGGTTTGTTTGCAGCTAGGAGAGGGTTTGTTTACAGCTAGGAGAGGGTTTGTTTACAGCTAGGAGAGAGTTTGTTTACAGCTAGGAGACAGTTTGTTTACAGCTAGGAGACAGTTTGTTTACAGCTAGGAGAGGGTTTGTTTGCAGCTAGGAGAGGGTTTGTTTGCAGCTAGGAGAGGGTTTGTTTGCAGTTAGGAGAGGGTTTGTTTGCAGTTAGGAGAGGGTTTGTTTGCAGCTAGGAGAGGGTTTGTTTGCAGCTAGGAGAGAGTTTGTTTACAGCTAGGAGAGGGTTTGTTTACAGCTAGGAGAGGGTTTGTTTACAGCTAGGAGAGGGTTTGTTTACAGCTTGGAGAGGGTTTGTTTACAGCTAGGAGAGGGTTTGTTTACAGCTAGGAGAGGGTTTGTTTGCAGCTAGGAGAGGGTTTGTTTACAGCTAGGAGAGGGTTTGTTTACAGCTAGGAGAGGGTTTGTTTGCAGCTAGGAGAGGGTTTGTTTGCAGCTAGGAGAGAGTTTGTTTGCAGTTAGGAGAGGGTTTGTTTGCAGCTAGGGAGAGTTTGTTTACAGCTAGGAGAGGATTTGTTTACAGCTAGGAGAGGGTTTGTTTACAGCTAGGAGAGGGTTTGTTTACAGCTAGGAGAGGGTTTGTTTGCAGCTAGGAGACAGTTTGTTTACAGCTAGGAGAGGGTTTGTTTGCAGTTAGGAGAGGGTTTGTTTGCATCTAGGAGAGGGTTTGTTTACAGCTAGGAGAGGGTTTGTTTACAGCTAGGAGAGGTTTTGTTTACAGCTAGGAGAGGGTTTGTTTGCAGCTAGGAGAGGGTTTGTTTACAGCTAGGAGAGGGTTTGTTTGCAGCTAGGAGAGGGTTTGTTTGCAGCTAGGAGAGGGTTTGTTTGCAGCTAGGAGAGGGTTTGTTTACAGCTAGGAGAGGGTTTGTTTACAGCTAGGAGAGGATTTGTTTGCAGCTAGGAGAGGGTTTGTTTGCAGCTAGGAGAGGGTTTGTTTGAAGCTAAGAGAGGGTTTGTTTGCAGCTAGGAGAGGGTTTGTTTGCAGCTAGGAGAGGGTTTGTTTGCAGCTAGGAGAGGGTTTGTTTGCAGCAGAGAGGGTTTGTTTACAGCTAGGAGATGGATTGTTTACAGCTAGGAGAGGGTTTGTTTACAGCTAGGAGAGGGTTTGTTTGCAGCTAGGAAAGGGTTTGTTTGCAGCTAGGAGAGGATTTGTTTGCAGTTAGGAGAGGGTTTGTTTGCAGTTAGGAGAGGGTTTGTTTGCAGCTAGGAGAGGTTTGTTTGCAGCTAGGAGAGGGTGTGTTTGCAGCAGCTAGGAGAGGGTTTGTTTGCAGCTAGGAGAGGGTTTGTTTGCAGCTAGGAGAGGGTTTGTTTACAGCTAGGAGAGGGTTTGTTTGCAGCTAGGAGAGGGTTTGTTTGCAGCTAGGAGAGGGTTTGTTTACAGCTAGGAGAGAGTTTGTTTGCAGCTAGGAGACAGTTTGTTTACAGCTAGGAGAGGGTTTGTTTGCAGCTAGGAGAGGGTTTGTTTGCAGGAGAGGGTTTGTTTGCAGCTAGGAGAGGGTTTGTTTGCAGCTAGGAGAGGGTTTGTTTGCAGTTAGGAGATGGTTTGTTTGCAGCTAGGAGAGGGTTTGTTTGCAGCTAGGAGAGGGTTTGTTTGCAGCTAGGAGAGGGTTTGTTTGCAGCTAGGAGAGGGTTTGTTTAGGAGAGGGTTTGTTTGCAGCTAGGAGAGGGTTTGTTTGTTTACAGCTAGGAGAGGGTTTGTTTGCAGCTAGGAGAGGGTTTGTTTGCAGCTAGGAGAGGGTTTGTTTGCAGCTAGGAGAGGGTTTGTTTGCAGCTAGGAGAGGGTTTGTTTGCAGCTAGGAGGGTTTGTTTGCAGCTAGGAGAGGGTTTGTTTGCAGCTAGGAGAGGGTTTGTTTGCAGCTAGGAGAGGTTTGTTTGCAGCTAGGAGAGGGTTTGTTTGCAGCTAGGAGAGGGTTTGTTTGCAGCTAGGAGAGGGTTTGTTTGCAGCTAGGAGAGGGTTTGTTTGCAGCTAGGAGAGGTTTGTTTACAGCTAGGAGAGGGTTTGTTTGCAGCTAGGAGAGGGTTTGTTTGCAGAGAGAGGGTTTGTTTGCAGCTAGGAGATGGTTTTGTTTGCAGCTAGGAGAGGTTTGTTTGCAGCTAGGAGAGGGTTTGTTTGCAGCTAGGAGAGGGTTTGTTTGCAGCTAGGAGAGGGTTTGTTTGCAGCTAGGAGAGGGTTTGTTTGCAGCTAGGAGAGGATTTGTTTGCAGCTAGGAGAGGTTTGTTTGTTTGCAGCTAGGAGAGGGTTTGTTTGCAGCTAGGAGAGGGTTTGTTTGCAGCTAGGAGAGGGTTTGTTTGCAGCTAGGAGAGGGTTTGTTTGCAGCTAGGAGAGGGTTTGTTTGCAGCTAGGAGAGGGTTTGTTTGCAGCTAGGAGAGGTTTGTTTGCAGCTAGGAGAGGTTTATTTGCAGCTAGGAGATGGTTTGTTTGCAGCTAGGAGAGGGTTTGTTTACAGCTAGGAGAGGGTGTGTTTGCAGCTAGGAGAGGGTTTGTTTGCAGCTAGGGGAGGGTTTGTTTGCAGCTAGGAGAGGTTTTGTTTGCAGCTGGGAGAGGGTGTGTTTGCAGCTAGGAGAGGGTTTGTTTGCAGCTAGGAGAGGTTTTGTTTGCAGCTAGGAGAGGTTTTGTTTGCAGCTAGGAGAGGGTTTGTTTGCAGCTAGGAGAGGGTTTGTTTGCAGCTAGGAGAGGGTTTGTTTGCAGCTAGGAGAGGGTGTGTTTGCAGCTAGGAGAGGGTTTGTTTGCAGCTAGGAGAGGGTTTGTTTGCAGCTAGGAGAGGGTTTGTTTGCAGCTAGGAGAGGGTTTGTTTGCAGCTAGGAGAGGTTTTGTTTGCAGCTAGGAGAGGTTTGTTTGCAGCTAGGAGATGGTTTGTTTGCAGCTAGGAGAGGGTTTGTTTACAGCTAGGAGAGGGTTTGTTTGCAGCTAGGAGAGGGTTTGTTTGCAGCTAGGAGAGGGTTTATTTGCAGCTAGGAGAGGTTTTGTTTGCAGCTAGGAGAGGGTTTGTTTGCAGCTAGGAGAGGTTTGTTTGCAGCTAGGAGAGGGTTTGTTTGCAGCTAGGAGAGGGTTTGTTTGCAGCTAGGAGAGGGTTTGTTTGCAGATAGGAGAGGGTTTGTTTGCAGCTAGGAGAGGGTTTGTTTGCAGCTAGGAGAGGGTTTGTTTGCAGCTAGGAGAGGTTTTGTTTGCAGCTAGGAGAGGGTTTATTTGCAGCTAGGAGAGTTTGTTTACAGCTGGAGAGGGTTTGTTTGCAGCTAGGAGAGGGTTTGTTTGCAGCTAGGAGAGGTTTTGTTTGCAGCTAGGATTGGGTTTGTTTGCAGCTAGGAGAGGCTTTATTTGCAGCTAGGAGAGGATTTATTTGCAGCTAGGAGAGGGTTTGTTTGCAGCTAGGAGAGGGTTTATTTGCAGCTAGGAGAGGTTTTGTTTGCAGCTAGGAGAGGGTTTATTTGCAGCTAGGAGAGGTTTTGTTTGCAGCTAGGAGAGGGATTGTTTGCAGCTAGGAGAGGGTTTATTTGCAGCTAGGAGAGGTTTTGTTTGCAGCTAGGAGAGGGATTGTTTGCAGCTAGGAGAGGGTTTATTTGCAGCTAGGCGAGGTTTTGTTTGCAGCTAGGAGATGGTTTGTTTGCAGCTAGGAGAGGCTTTGTTTGCAGCTAGGAGAGGATTTATTTGCAGCTAGGAGAGGATGTGTTTGCAGCTAGGAGAGGGTTTGTTTGCAGCTAGGAGAGGTTTTGTTTGCAGCTAGGAGAGGTTTTGTTTGCAGCTAGGAGAGGGTTGTTTGCAGCTAGGAGAGGGTGTGTTTGCAGCTAGGAGAGGGTTTGTTTGCAGCTAGGAGAGGGTTTATTTGCAGCTAGGAGAGGTTTTGTTTGCAGCTGGGAGAGGGTGTGTTTGCAGCTAGGAGAGGGTTTGTTTGCAGCTAGGAGAGGATTTGATTGCAGCTAGGAGAGGATGTGTTTGCAGCTAGGAGAGGGTTTGTTTGCAGCTAGGAGAGGTTTGTTTGCAGCTAGGAGAGGGTTTGTTTGCAGCTAGGAGAGGGTTTGTTTGCAGCTAGGAGAGGGTTTGTTTGCAGCTAGGAGAGAGTTTGCAGCTAGGAGATGGTGTGTTTGCAGCTAGGAGAGGTTTTGTTTGCAGCTAGGAGAGGATTTATTTGCAGCTAGGAGATGGTTTGTTTGCAGCTAGGAGAGGGTTTGTTTACAGCTAGGAGAGGGTGTGTTTGCAGCTAGGAGAGGGTTTGTTTGCAGCTAGGAGAGGGTTTATTTGCAGCTAGGAGAGGTTTTGTTTGCAGCTAGGAGAGGGTTTATTTGCAGCTAGGAGAGGTTTTGTTTGCAGCTAGGAGAGGGTTTGTTTGCAGCTAGGAGAGGGTTTGTTTGCAGCTAGGAGAGGGTTTGTTTGCAGCTAGGAGAGGGTTTGTTTGCAGCTAGGAGAGGGTTTGTTTGCAGCTAGGAGAGGTTTTGTTTGCAGCTAGGAGAGGTTTTGTTTGCAGCTAGGAGAGGTTTTGTTTGCAGCTAGGAGAGGTTTTGTTTGCAGCTAGGAGAGGGTTTGTTTGCAGCTAGGAGAGGTTTTGTTTGCAGCTAGGAGAGGGTTTGTTTGCAGCTAGGAGAGGTTTTGTTTGCAGCTAGGAGAGGGTTTATTTGCAGCTAGGCGAGGTTTTGTTTGCAGCTAGGAGAGGGTTTGTTTGCAGCTAGGAGAGGCTTTATTTGCAGCTAGGAGAGGATTTATTTGCAGCTAGGAGAGGATGTGTTTGCAGCTAGGAGAGGGTTTGTTTGCAGCTAGGAGAGGTTTTGTTTGCAGCTAGGAGAGGGTTTATTTGCAGCTAGGAGAGGTTTTGTTTGCAGCTAGGAGAGGTTTTGTTTGCAGCTAGGAGAGGGATTGTTTGCAGCTAGGAGAGGGTTTATTTGCAGCTAGGAGAGGTTTTGTTTGCAGCTAGGAGAGGGATTGTTTGCAGCTAGGAGAGGGATTGTTTGCAGCTAGGAGAGGGATTGTTTGCAGCTAGGAGAGGGATAGTTTGCAGCTAGGAGAGGTTTGTTTGCAGCTAGGAGAGGTTTTGTTTGCAGCTAGGAGATGGTTTGTTTGCAGCTAGGAGAGGGTTTGTTTACAGCTAGGAGAGGGTGTGTTTGCAGCTAGGAGAGGGTTTGTTTGCAGCTAGGAGAGGGTTTATTTGCAGCTAGGAGAGGTTTTGTTTGCAGCTAGGAGAGGGTTTATTTGCAGCTAGGAGAGGTTTTGTTTGCAGCTAGGAGAGGGTTTGTTTGCAGCTAGGAGAGGGTTTGTTTGCAGCTAGGAGAGGGTTTGTTTGCAGATAGGAGAGGGTTTGTTTGCAGCTAGGAGAGGGTTTGTTTGCAGCTAGGAGAGGGTTTGTTTGCAGCTAGAGAGGTTTTGTTTGCAGCTAGGAGAGGTTTTGTTTGCAGCTAGAGAGGTTTTGTTTGCAGCTAGGAGAGGGTTTGTTTGCAGCTAGGAGAGGGTTTGTTTGCAGCTAGGAGAGGGTTTATTTGCAGCTAGGAGAGGTTTTGTTTGCAGCTAGGAGAGGGTTTATTTGCAGCTAGGAGAGGTTTGTTTGCAGCTAGGAGAGGTTTTGTTTGCAGCTAGGAGAGGGATTGTTTGCAGCTAGGAGAGGGTTTATTTGCAGCTAGGAGAGGTTTTGTTTGCAGCTAGGAGAGGGATTGTTTGCAGCTAGAGAGGGTTTATTTGCAGCTAGGCGAGGTTTTGTTTGCAGCTAGGAGAGGGTTTGTTTGCAGCTAGGAGAGGCTTTGTTTGCAGCTAGGAGAGGATTTATTTGCAGCTAGGAGAGGATGTGTTTGCAGCTAGGAGAGGGTTTGTTTGCAGCTAGGAGAGGGTTTGTTTGCAGCTAGGAGAGGTTTTGTTTGCAGCTAGGAGAGGTTTTGTTTGCAGCTAGAGAGGTTTTGTTTGCAGCTAGGAGAGGGTTTATTTGCAGCTAGGAGAGGGTTTATTTGCAGCTAGGAGAGGGTTTGTTTGCAGCTAGGAGAGGGTTTGTTTGCAGCTAGGAGAGGGTTTGTTTGCAGCTAGGAGAGGGTTTATTTGCAGCTAGAGAGGTTTTGTTTGCAGCTAGGAGAGGGTTTGTTTGCAGCTAGGAGAGGTTTTGTTTGCAGCTAGGAGAGGGATTGTTTGCAGCTAGGAGAGGGTTTATTTGCAGCTAGGAGAGGGTTTGTTTGCAGCTAGGAGAGGGTTTGTTTGCAGCTAGGAGAGGCTTTATTTGCAGCTAGGAGAGGATTTGTTTGCAGCTAGGAGAGGGTTTGTTTGCAGCTAGGAGAGGGTTTATTTGCAGCTAGGAGAGGAATTATTTGCAGCTAGGAGAGGATGTGTTTGCAGCTAGGAGAGGGTTTGTTTGCAGCTAGAGAGGGTTTATTTGCAGCTAGGAGAGGTTTTGTTTGCAGCTAGGAGAGGGTTTATTTGCAGCTAGGAGAGGTTTTGTTTGCAGCTAGGAGAGGGATTGTTTGCAGCTAGGAGAGGGTTTGTTTGCAGCTAGGAGAGGGTTTGTTTGCAGCTAGGAGAGGGTTTGTTTGCAGCTAGAGAGGTTTTGTTTGCAGCTAGGAGAGGTTTTGTTTGCAGCTAGGAGAGGTTTTGTTTGCAGCTAGAGAGGTTTTGTTTGCAGCTAGGAGAGGTTTTGTTTGCAGCTAGGAGAGGTTTTGTTTGCAGCTAGGAGAGGGTTTATTTGCAGCTAGGAGAGGTTTTGTTTGCAGCTAGGAGAGGGTTTATTTGCAGCTAGGCGAGGTTTTGTTTGCAGCTAGGAGAGGGTTTGTTTGCAGCTAGGAGAGGCTTTATTTGCAGCTAGGAGAGGATTTATTTGCAGCTAGGAGAGGGTTTGTTTGCAGCTAGGAGAGGGTTTATTTGCAGCTAGGAGAGGTTTTGTTTGCAGCTAGGAGAGGGTTTATTTGCAGCTAGGAGAGGTTTTGTTTGCAGCTAGGAGAGGTTTTGTTTGCAGCTAGGAGAGGGATTGTTTGCAGCTAGGAGAGGGTTTATTTGCAGCTAGGAGAGGTTTTGTTTGCAGCTAGGAGAGGGATTGTTTGCAGCTAGGAGAGGGATTGTTTGCAGCTAGGAGAGGGATTGTTTGCAGCTAGGAGAGAGTTTGCAGCTAGGAGAGGTTTTGTTTGCAGCTAGGAGCGGATTTATTTGCAGCTAGGAGATGGTTTGTTTGCAGCTAGGAGAGGGTTTGTTTACAGCTAGGAGAGGGTGTGTTTGCAGCTAGGAGAGGGTTTGTTTGCAGCTAGGAGAGGGTTTATTTGCAGCTAGGAGAGGTTTTGTTTGCAGCTAGGAGAGGGTTTATTTGCAGCTAGGAGAGGTTTTGTTTGCAGCTAGGAGAGGGTTTGTTTGCAGCTAGGAGAGGGATTGTTTGCAGCTAGGAGAGGTTTGTTTGCAGATAGGAGAGGGTTTGTTTGCAGCTAGGAGAGGGTTTGTTTGCAGCTAGGAGAGGGTTTGTTTGCAGCTAGGAGAGGTTTTGTTTGCAGCTAGGAGAGGGTTTGTTTGCAGCTAGGAGAGGTTTTGTTTGCAGCTAGGAGAGGGTTTGTTTGCAGCTAGGAGAGGGTTTGTTTGCAGCTAGGAGAGGGTTTGTTTGCAGCTAGGAGAGGGTTTATTTGCAGCTAGGAGAGGTTTTGTTTGCAGCTAGGAGAGGGTTTATTTGCAGCTAGGAGAGGTTTTGTTTGCAGCTAGGAGAGGTTTTGTTTGCAGCTAGGAGAGGGATTGTTTGCAGCTAGGAGAGGGTTTATTTGCAGCTAGGAGAGGTTTTGTTTGCAGCTAGGAGAGGGATTGTTTGCAGCTAGGAGAGGGTTTATTTGCAGCTAGGCGAGGTTTTGTTTGCAGCTAGGAGAGGGTTTGTTTGCAGCTAGGAGAGGCTTTATTTGCAGCTAGGAGAGGATTTATTTGCAGCTAGGAGAGGATGTGTTTGCAGCTAGGAGAGGGTTTGTTTGCAGCTAGGAGAGGTTTTGTTTGCAGCTAGGAGAGGTTTTGTTTGCAGCTAGGAGAGGGTTTGTTTGCAGCTAGGAGAGGTTTTGTTTGCAGCTAGGAGAGGGTTTATTTGCAGCTAGGAGAGGGTTTATTTGCAGCTAGGAGAGGGTTTGTTTGCAGCTAGGAGAGGGTTTGTTTGCAGCTAGGAGAGGGTTTGTTTGCAGCTAGGAGAGGGTTTATTTGCAGCTAGGAGAGGTTTTGTTTGCAGCTAGGAGAGGTTTTGTTTGCAGCTAGGAGAGGTTTTGTTTGCAGCTAGGAGAGGGATTGTTTGCAGCTAGGAGAGGGTTTATTTGCAGCTAGGAGAGGTTTTGTTTGCAGCTAGGAGAGGGTTTGTTTGCAGCTAGGAGAGGATTTATTTGCAGCTAGGAGAGGATTTATTTGCAGCTAGGAGAGGGTTTGTTTGCAGCTAGGAGAGGGTTTGTTTGCAGCTAGGAGAGGGTTTGTTTGCAGCTAGGAGAGGATTTATTTGCAGCTAGGAGAGGATGTGTTTGCAGCTAGGAGAGGGTTTGTTTGCAGCTAGGAGAGGGTTTGTTTGCAACTAGGAGAGGGTTTGTTTGCAGCTAGGAGAGAGTTTGCAGCTAGGAGATGGTGTGTTTGCAGCTAGGAGAGGATTTGTTTGCAGCTAGGAGAGGATTTATTTGCAGCTAGGAGAGGGTTTGTTTGCAGCTAGGAGAGGGTTTGTTTGCAGCTAGGAGAGGGTTTGTTTGCAGCTAGGAGAGGTTTTGTTTGCAGCTGGGAGAGGGTGTGTTTGCAGCTAGGAGAGGGTTTATTTGCAGCTAGGAGAGGGTTTGTTTGCAGCTAGGAGAGGGTTTGTTTGCAGCTAGGAGAGGGTTTGTTTGCAGCTAGGAGAGAGTTTGCAGCTAGGAGATGGTGTGTTTGCAGCTAGGAGAGGTTTTGTTTGCAGCTAGGAGAGGTTTTGTTTGCAGCTAGGAGAGGATTTATTTGCAGCTAGGAGATGGTTTGTTTGCAGCTAGGAGAGGGTTTGTTTACAGCTAGGAGAGGGTGTGTTTGCAGCTAGGAGAGGGTTTGTTTGCAGCTAGGAGAGGATGTGTTTGCAGCTAGGAGAGGGTTTGTTTGCAGCTAGGAGAGGGTTTGTTTGCAGCTAGGAGAGGGTTTGTTTGCAGCTAGGAGAGGGTTTGTTTGCAGCTAGGAGAGGGTTTGTTTGCAGCTAGAGAGAGTTTGCAGCTAGGAGAGGATTTATTTGCAGCTAGGAGAGGGTTTGTTTGCAGCTAGGAGAGGGTTTATTTGCAGCTAGGAGAGGGTTTGTTTGCAGCTAGGAGAGGGTTTATTTGCAGCTAGGAGAGGTTTTGTTTGCAGCTAGGAGAGGTTTTGTTTGCAGCTAGGAGAGGGATTGTTTGCAGCTAGGAGAGGGTTTATTTGCAGCTAGGAGAGGTTTTGTTTGCAGCTAGGAGAGGGATTGTTTGCAGCTAGGAGAGGGATTGTTTGCAGCTAGGAGAGGGATTGTTTGCAGCTAGGAGAGAGTTTGCAGCTAGGAGAGGTTTTGTTTGCAGCTAGGAGCGGATTTATTTGCAGCTAGGAGATGGTTTGTTTGCAGCTAGGAGAGGGTTTGTTTACAGCTAGGAGAGGGTGTGTTTGCAGCTAGGAGAGGGTTTGTTTGCAGCTAGGAGAGGGTTTATTTGCAGCTAGGAGAGGTTTTGTTTGCAGCTAGGAGAGGGTTTATTTGCAGCTAGAGAGGTTTTGTTTGCAGCTAGGAGAGGGTTTGTTTGCAGCTAGGAGAGGGATTGTTTGCAGCTAGGAGAGGGTTTGTTTGCAGATAGGAGAGGGTTTGTTTGCAGCTAGGAGAGGGTTTGTTTGCAGCTAGGAGAGGGTTTGTTTGCAGCTAGGAGAGGTTTTGTTTGCAGCTAGGAGAGGGTTTGTTTGCAGCTAGGAGAGGTTTTGTTTGCAGCTAGGAGAGGGTTTGTTTGCAGCTAGGAGAGGGTTTGTTTGCAGCTAGGAGAGGGTTTATTTGCAGCTAGGAGAGGTTTTGTTTGCAGCTAGGAGAGGGTTTATTTGCAGCTAGGCGAGGTTTTGTTTGCAGCTAGGAGAGGTTTTGTTTGCAGCTAGGAGAGGGATTGTTTGCAGCTAGGAGAGGGTTTATTTGCAGCTAGGAGAGGTTTTGTTTGCAGCTAGGAGAGGGATTGTTTGCAGCTAGGAGAGGGTTTATTTGCAGCTAGGCGAGGTTTTGTTTGCAGCTAGGAGAGGGTTTGTTTGCAGCTAGGAGAGGCTTTATTTGCAGCTAGGAGAGGATTTATTTGCAGCTAGGAGAGGATGTGTTTGCAGCTAGGAGAGGGTTTGTTTGCAGCTAGGAGAGGTTTTGTTTGCAGCTAGGAGAGGTTTTGTTTGCAGCTAGGAGAGGTTTTGTTTGCAGCTAGGAGAGGTTTTGTTTGCAGCTAGGAGAGGGTTTATTTGCAGCTAGGAGAGGGTTTATTTGCAGCTAGGAGAGGGTTTGTTTGCAGCTAGGAGAGGGTTTGTTTGCAGCTAGGAGAGGGTTTGTTTGCAGCTAGGAGAGGGTTTATTTGCAGCTAGAGAGGTTTTGTTTGCAGCTAGGAGAGGGTTTATTTGCAGCTAGGAGAGGTTTTGTTTGCAGCTAGGAGAGGGATTGTTTGCAGCTAGGAGAGGGTTTATTTGCAGCTAGGAGAGGTTTTGTTTGCAGCTAGGAGAGGGTTTGTTTGCAGCTAGAGAGGCTTTATTTGCAGCTAGGAGAGGATTTATTTGCAGCTAGGAGAGGGTTTGTTTGCAGCTAGGAGAGGGTTTGTTTGCAGCTAGGAGAGGGTTTATTTGCAGCTAGGAGAGGAATTATTTGCAGCTAGGAGAGGATGTGTTTGCAGCTAGGAGAGGGTTTGTTTGCAGCTAGGAGAGGGTTTGTTTGCAACTAGGAGAGGGTTTGTTTGCAGCTAGGAGGAGTTTGCAGCTAGGAGATGGTGTGTTTGCAGCTAGGAGAGGTTTTGTTTGCAGCTAGGAGAGGATTTATTTGCAGCTAGGAGAGGGTGTGTTTGCAGCTAGGAGAGGGTTTGTTTGCAGCTAGGAGAGGGTTTATTTGCAGCTAGGAGAGGTTTTGTTTGCAGCTGGGAGAGGGTGTGTTTGCAGCTAGGAGAGGGTTTGTTTGCAGCTAGGAGAGGTTTTGTTTGCAGCTAGGAGAGGTTTTGTTTGCAGCTAGGAGAGGGTTTATTTGCAGCTAGGAGAGGGTTTGTTTGCAGCTAGGAGAGGATGTGTTTGCAGCTAGGAGAGGGTTTGTTTGCAGCTAGGAGAGGGTTTGTTTGCAGCTAGGAGAGGGTTTGTTTGCAGCTAGGAGAGAGTTTGCAGCTAGGAGATGGTGTGTTTGCAGCTAGGAGAGGTTTTGTTTGCAGCTAGGAGAGGATTTATTTGCAGCTAGGAGAGGATTTATTTGCAGCTAGGAGATGGTTTGTTTGCAGCTAGGAGAGGGTTTGTTTACAGCTAGGAGAGGGTGTGTTTGCAGCTAGGAGAGGGTTTGTTTGCAGCTAGGAGAGGATTTGTTTGCAGCTAGGAGAGGGTTTGTTTGCAGCTAGGAGAGGGTTTGTTTGCAGCTAGGAGAGGGTTTGTTTGCAGCTAGGAGAGGGTTTGTTTGCAGCTAGGAGAGGGTTTGTTTGCAGCTAGGAGAGGGTTTGTTTGCAGCTAGGAGAGAGTTTGCAGCTAGGAGAGGATTTATTTGCAGCTAGGAGAGGGTTTGTTTACAGCTAGGAGAGGGTGTGTTTGCAGCTAGGAGAGGGTTTGTTTGCAGCTAGGAGAGGGTTTGTTTGCAGCTAGGAGAGGATTTATTTGCAGCTAGGAGAGGATGTGTTTGCAGCTAGGAGAGGGTTTGTTTGCAGCTAGGAGAGGGTTTGTTTGCAACTAGGAGAGGGTTTGTTTGCAACTAGGAGAGGGTTTGTTTGCAGCTAGGAGATGGTGTGTTTGCAGCTAGGAGAGGTTTTGTTTGCAGCTAGGAGAGGATTTATTTGCAGCTAGGAGATGGTTTGTTTGCAGCTAGGAGATGGTTTGTTTGCAGCTAGGAGAGGGTTTGTTTACAGCTAGGAGAGGGTGTGTTTGCAGCTAGGAGAGGGTTTGTTTGCAGCTAGGAGAGGGTTTATTTGCAGCTAGGAGAGGATTTATTTGCAGCTAGGAGAGGATGTGTTTGCAGCTAGGAGAGGGTTTGTTTGCAGCTAGGAGAGGGTTTGTTTGCAACTAGGAGAGGGTTTGTTTGCAGCTAGGAGAGAGTTTGCAGCTAGGAGATGGTGTGTTTGCAGCTAGGAGAGAGTTTGCAGCTAGGAGATGGTGTGTTTGCAGCTAGGAGAGGTTTTGTTTGCAGCTAGGAGAGGATTTATTTGCAGCTAGGAGATGGTTTGTTTGCAGCTAGGAGAGGGTTCCGGTTGGAGCGAGCGGTCGCATTCGCACTTCGCTCTGCAGGTTGTATAACTTTTTCATTACATTTCATTATAGTACAACGGTTGATTTGTCTAATCTTAGCAATTCTTCTTAGCTAGCTACATAGCCGTCCTTGTATCAGAGATAATTGCATAATTATCGTATTTCGTCGCCCTAACGTAGCCTTCACTGCTATTCGCCCAGGAGCTAGCTAACGCTAGCTAACGCACACAGATTAGCATCACTGTAGTGCTATTCACTCAACTGTACGACTTGATTAGTTTACTGTTAGCTAGCTACATAATCTTAGCCATTCTTCTTAGCTAGCTACATAGCCGTCCTTGTATCAGAGATAATTGCATAATTATCGTATTTCGTATTTCGTCGCCCTAACGTAGCCTTCACTGCTATTCGCCCAGGAGCTAGCAACGCTAGCTAACGCACACAGATTAGCATCACTGTAGTTCTATTCACTCAACTGTACGACTTGATTAGTTCAGTGTTAGCTAGCTACATAGCTGTCTTTGTTTCCAAGATAATTGTGTAGTTTAGTGTGTGTAGCCTTGGAGTGATTATCTTAATTCACTGAGGTTCGCTAGCCAGCTATTTGTCGTCCTTAACGTAGGAGACTCTGCTAGCTAGCCAACGTCTACTGAATAGAACTCAACCGGTCGCATTCACAGGTAGTATCACATTTTCATTTCATTACAGTACAACGGTTTGATTTGTTTGATCGTAGCTAGCTACATAGCTAGCTACATAGCCGTCTTTGTTTCAAAGATAATTGTGTAGTCTAGAGCGATTTCCTAGGTTAGCTAGCCAGCTATTGTCGTTCTTTTAACTCAACGTAACGTAAACAACACTGCTAGCTAGCCAGCTAGCCCCCGAATAGCAGCACTGTAGAAATTATTACACTCAACGGAACGACTTGATTAGTGTAGTGTCAACAACGCAGCTACTGCCAGCTAGCCTACTTTAGCAGTACTGTATCATTTTAATCATTTTAGTCAATAAGATTCTTGCTACGTAAGCCTAACTTTCTGAACATTCGAGACGTGTAGTCCGCTTGTCATTCCAATTTCCTTGCATTAGCGTAGCCTTTTCTGTAGCCTGTCAACTATGTGTCTGTCTATCCCTGTTCTCTCCTCTCT
Organism: Oncorhynchus keta; assembly: GCF_023373465.1. Taxonomy (NCBI): domain Eukaryota; kingdom Metazoa; phylum Chordata; class Actinopteri; order Salmoniformes; family Salmonidae; genus Oncorhynchus; species Oncorhynchus keta. Next base: position 14,528,224 of record NC_068425.1, on the reverse strand, counting down.
GCACAGACCATACAAACGCTCCACACCGCGTGGCCGCGACCACCCTAACCTGGTGGTCCCAGCGCGTACGACCCACGTGGAGTTCCAGGTCTCCGGTAGCCTCTGGAACTGCCAATCTGCGGCCAACAAGGCAGAGTTCATCTCAGCCTATGCCTCCCTCCAGTCCCTTGACTTCTTGGCACTGACGGAAACATGGATCACCACAGATAACACTGCTACTCCTACTGCTCTCTCCTCGTCCGCCCACGTGTTCTCGCACACCCGAGAGCTTCTGGTCAGCGGGGTGGTGGCACCGGGATCCTCATCTCTCCCAAGTGGTCTTTCTCTCTTTCTCCCCTTACCCATCTGTCTATTGCCTCCTTTGAATTCCATGCTGTCACAGTTACCAGCCCTTTCAAGCTTAACATCCTTATCATTTATCGCCCTCCAGGTTCCTCGGAGAGTTCATCAATGAGCTTGATGCCTTGATAAGCTCCTTTCCTGAGGACGGCTCACCTCTCACAGTTCTGGGCGACTTTAACCTCCCCACGTCTACCTTTGACTCATTCCTCTCTGCCTCCTTCTTTCCACTCCTCTCCTCTTTTGACCTCACCCTCTCACCTTCCCCCTACTCACAAGGCAGGCAATACGCTTGACCTCATCTTTACTAGATGCTGTTCTTCCACTAACCTCATTGCAACTCCCTCCAAGTCTCCGACCACTACCTTGTATCCTTTTCCCTCTCGCTCTCATCCAACACTTCCCACACTGCCCCTACTCGGATGGTATCGCGCCGTCCCAACCTTCGCTCTCTCTCCCCCGCTACTCTCTCCTCTTCCATCCTATCTTCTCTTCCCTCTGCTCAAACTTTCTCCAACCTATCTCCTGATTCTGCCTCCTCAACCCTCCTCTCCTCCCTTACTGCATCCTTTGACTCCCTATGTCCCCTATCCTCCAGGCCGGCTCGGTCCTCCCCTCCCGCTCCGTGGCTCGACGACTCATTGCGAGCTCACAGAACAGGGCTCCGGGCAGCCGAGCGGAAATGGAGGAAAACTCGCCTCCCTGCGGACCTGGCATCCTTTCACTCCCTCCTCTCTACATTTTCCTCCTCTGTCTCTGCTGCTAAAGCCACTTTCTACCATTCTAAGTTCCAAGCATCTGCCTCTAACCCTAGGAAGCTCTTTGCCACCTTCTCCTCCCTCCTGAATCCTCCCCCTCCCTCCTCCCTCTCTGCAGATGACTTCGTCAACCATTTTGAAAAGAAGGTCGATGACATCCGATCCTCGTTTGCTAAGTCAAACGACACCGCTGGTTCTGCTCACACTGCCCTACCCTATGCTCTGACCTCTTTCTCCCCTCTCTCTCCAGATGAAATCTCGCGTCTTGTGACGGCCGGCCGCCCAACAACCTGCCCGCTTGACCCTATCCCCTCCTCTCTTCTCCAGACCATTTCCGGAGACCTTCTCCCTTACCTCACCTCGCTCATCAACTCATCCCTGACCGCTGGCTACGTCCCTCCCGTCTTCAAGAGAGCGAGAGTTGCACCCCTTCTGAAAAAACCTACACTCGATCCCTCCGATGTCAACAACTACAGACCAGTATCCCTTCTCTCTTTTCTCTCCAAAACTCTTGAGCGTGCCGTCCTTGGCCAGCTCTACCGCTATCTCTCTCAGAATGACCTTCTTGATCCAAATCAGTCAGGTTTCAAGACTAGTCATTCAACTGAGACTGCTCTTCTCTGTATCACGGAGGCGCTCCGCACTGCTAAAGCTAACTCTCTCTCCTCTGCTCTCATCCTTCTAGACCTATCGGCTGCCTTCGATACTGTGAACCATCAGATCCTCCTCTCCACCCTCTCCGAGTTGGGCATCTCCGGCGCGGCCCACGCTTGGATTGCGTCCTACCTGACAGGTCGCTCCTACCAGGTGGCGTGGCGAGAATCTGTCTCCTCACCACGCGCTCTCACCACTGGTGTCCCCAGGGCTCTGTTCTAGGCCCTCTCTTATTCTCGCTATACACCAAGTCACTTGGCTCTGTCATAACCTCACATGGTCTCTCCTATCATTGCTATGCAGACGACACACAATTAATCTTCTCCTTTCCCCTTCTGATGACCAGGTGGCGAATCGCATCTCTGCATGTCTGGCAGACATATCAGTGTGGATGACGGATCACCACCTCAAGCTGAACCTCAGCAAGACGGAGCTCCTCTTCCTCCCGGGGAAGGACTGCCCGTTCCATGATCTCGCCATCACGGTTGACAACTCCATTGTGTCCTCCTCCCAGAGCGCTAAGAACCTTGGCGTGATCCTGGACAACACCCTGACGTTCTCAACTAACATCAAGGCGGTGTCCCGTTCCTGTAGGTTCATGCTCTACAACATCCGCAGAGTACGACCCTGCCTCACACAGGAAGCGGCGCAGGTCCTAATCCAGGCACTTGTCATCTCCCGTCTTGATTACTGCAACTCGCTGTTGGCTGGGCTCCCTGCCTGTGCCATTAAACCCCTACAACTCATCCAGAACGCCGCAGCCCGTCTGGTGTTCAACCTTCCCAAGTTCTCTCACGTCACCCCGCTCCTCCGCTCTCTCCACTGGCTTCCAGTTGAAGCTCGCATCCGCTACAAGACCATGGTGCTCGCCTACGGAGCTGTGAGGGGAACGGCACCTCAGTACCTCCAGGCTCTGATCAGGCCCTACACCCAAACAAGGGCACTGCGTTCATCCACCTCTGGCCTGCTCGCCTCCCTACCACTGAGGAAGTACAGTTCCCGCTCAGCCCAGTCAAAACTGTTCGCTGCTCTGGCCCCCCAATGGTGGAACAAACTCCCTCACGACGCCAGGACAGCGGAGTCAATCACCACCTTCCGGAGACACCTGAAACCCCACCTCTTCAAGGAATACCTAGGATAGGGTAAGTAAGGGTAGGTAATCCTTCTCCCCCCAACAAGATTTAGATGCAAGTGGCTGTTCCACTGGTTGTCATAAGGTGTATGCACCAATTTGTAAGTCGCTCTGGATAAGAGCGTCTGCTAAATGACTTAAATGTAAAATGTAATGTAAATGTTTGTTTACAGCTAGGAGAGGGTGTGTTTGCAGCTAGGAGAGGGTTTGTTTGCAGCTAGGAGAGGGTTTATTTGCAGCTAGGAGAGGTTTTGTTTGCAGCTGGGAGAGGGTGTGTTTGCAGCTAGGAGAGGGTTTGTTTGCAGCTAGGAGAGGTTTTGTTTGCAGCTAGGAGAGGTTTTGTTTGCAGCTAGGAGAGGGTTTATTTGCAGCTAGGAGAGGGTTTGTTTGCAGCTAGGAGAGGATGTGTTTGCAGCTAGGAGAGGGTTTGTTTGCAGCTAGGAGAGGGTTTGTTTGCAGCTAGGAGAGGGTTTGTTTGCAGCTAGGAGAGGGTTTATTTGCAGCTAGGAGAGGGTTTATTTGCAGCTAGGAGAGGTTTTGTTTGCAGCTAGGAGAGGGTTTGTTTGCAGCTAGGAGAGGGTTTGTTTGCAGCTAGGAGAGGGTTTGTTTGCAGCTAGGAGAGGGTGTGTTTGCAGCTAGGAGAGGGTTTGTTTGCAGCTAGGAGAGGGTTTGTTTGCAGCTAGGAGAGGGTTTGTTTGCAGCTAGGAGAGAGTTTGCAGCTAGGAGATGGTGTGTTTGCAGCTAGGAGAGGTTTTGTTTGCAGCTAGGAGAGGATTTATTTGCAGCTAGGAGATGGTTTGTTTGCAGCTAGGAGAGGGATTGTTTGCAGCTAGGAGAGGTTTTGTTTGCAGCTAGGAGAGGTTTTGTTTGCAGCTAGAGAGGTTTTGTTTGCAGCTAGGAGAGGTTTTGTTTGCAGCTAGGAGAGGGTTTGTTTGCAGCTAGGAGAGGTTTGTTTGCAGCTAGGAGAGGGTTTATTTGCAGCTAGGAGAGGGTTTGTTTGCAGCTAGGAGAGGGTTTGTTTGCAGCTAGGAGAGGGTTTGTTTGCAGCTAGGAGAGGGTTTGTTTGCAGCTAGGAGAGGGTTTATTTGCAGCTAGGCGAGGTTTTGTTTGCAGCTAGGAGAAGGTTTGTTTGCAGCTAGGAGAGGCTTTATTTGCAGCTAGGAGAGGATTTATTTGCAGCTTGGAGAGGATGTGTTTGCAGCTAGGAGAGGGTTTGTTTGCAGCTAGGAGAGGTTTTGTTTGCAGCTAGGAGAGGGTTTATTTGCAGCTAGGAGAGGGTTTGTTTGCAGCTAGGAGAGGGTTTGTTTGCAGCTAGGAGAGGGTTTATTTGCAGCTAGGAGAGGTTTTGTTTGCAGCTAGGAGAGGTTTTGTTTGCAGCTAGGAGAGGGTTTGTTTGCAGCTAGGAGAGGATTTATTTGCAGCTAGGAGAGGTTTATTTGCAGCTAGGAGAGGGTTTGTTTGCAGCTAGGAGAGGGTTTGTTTGCAGCTAGGAGAGGGTTTATTTGCAGCTAGGAGAGGATTTATTTGCAGCTAGGAGAGGTTTTGTTTGCAGCTAGGAGAGGATTTATTTGCAGCTAGGAGATGGTTTGTTTGCAGCTAGGAGAGGGTTTGTTTGCAGCTAGGAGAGGGTTTGTTTGCAGCTAGGAGAGGGTTTGTTTGCAGTTAGGAGAGGATGTGTTTGCAGCTAGGAGAGGGTTTGTTTGCAGCTAGGAGAGGGTTTGTTTGCAGCTAGGAGAGGGTTTGTTTGCAGCTAGGAGAGGGTTTGTTTGCAGCTAGGAGAGGGTTTGTTTGCAGCTAGGAGAGGATGTGTTTGCAGCTAGGAGAGGGTTTGTTTGCAGCTAAGAGAGGGTGTGTTTGCAGCTAGGAGAGGGTTTGTTAGCAGCTAGGAGAGGGTTTGTTAGCAGCTAGGAGAGGGTTTGTTTGCAGCTAGGAGAGGGTTTGTTTGCAGCTAGGAGAGGATGTGTTTGCAGCTAGGGAGGGTTTGTTTGCAGCTAGGAGAGGGTTTGTTTGCAGCTAGGAGAGGGTTTGTTTGCAGCTAGGAGAAGATGTGTTTGCAGCTAGGAGAGGGTTTGTTTGCAGCTAGGAGATGGTTTGTTTGCAGCTAGGAGAGGGGTTGTTTGCAGCTAGGAGAGGGTTTGTTTGCAGGGTTTGTTTGCAGTTAGGAGAGGATGTGTTTACAGTTAGGAGAGGATGTGTTTACAGTTAGGAGAGGATGTGTTTGCAGCTAGGAGAGGGTTTGTTTGCAGCTAGGAGAGGGTTTGTTTGCAGCTAGGAGAGGGTTTGTTTGCAGCTAGGAGAGGATTTATTTGCAGCTAGGAGAGGGTTTGTTTGCAGCTAGGAGAGGGTTTGTTTGCAGCTAGGAGAGGGTTTGTTTGCAGCTAGGAGAGGGTTTGTTTGCAGTTAGGAGAGGGTTTGTTTGCAGTTAGGAGAGGGTTTGTTTGCAGCTAGGAGAGGGTTTGTTTGCAGCTAGGAGAGGGTTTGTTTGCAGTTAGGAGAGGATGTGTTTACAGTTAGGAGAGGGTTTGTAATGCGATCCCTGGACTCTTTGCCAAGACTAATGTCAGCTTTCAGTGTGCTGTTGATCTTTGATCGATACTCAAATCCCAATGCTTCTTAGTTTACACTCTCAGTCAGCTAAAGTACACGCATTAGTGTTGTTTACAACCAGGGCTGTGCAAGAGATGAAGGACTGCCTCTCTCTTCACTTTAGATGCTCCGGCTGGCCAAATAAACCAGACTTATCGGCGATTCATGTAAATAAAGATAAAGCGTCTCCAAACTCAGGCTGAGTTCCATTATTAACACGATACAGTCTTTTATATGCAAAGAATTTATCGCTCTGCAATGCACCAGCCTGCCTGGCTGTATTCAGTTAGCCAAGTGTGCACCAAGCCAAAAACGTCAGGTGCACCTTTGGCTAGGATGGACGTGTACTGTCTAGATGAATCCTCTTGGTACATGGTCTGTGGTACTCTGCAGGTCTGTTAAATATAGTCTAGCTCTCAAGCCAGTCCTGTTCCTTAGATAGCTTGTTGTTGGCCAAAGACAGACCAGGAACCATGCCATGCCATAACTATGGGGCGTTCTGGCTCCTTGAACAACCAGATGTAGATCATATCAATTGGAATAGCCTGGGTTTTTGTTTGGATAAACTTGCAAACCTTGCGAGAGTTGTTTACTGGATTCCTTTCAATGAAAAACCTGTCATTAGTCATTTCTACCAAAATGTACACATCACTCATCATGAAATAAAATGAACATGAGAAGAGGAGAGAAGAATGTAGCTCTTCAACTGACCTGCCACATCCTTTCCAGACAATTGCCAGAACAAACATGACATTTCCAGTGGATGCCATACTGATGGGTCTAACCTTTCAGTTAGGAAGCTACTTCAACACAACACAACACTCTATCACTGAGATGGCTGTGCAGACATGTACCGTTCCTGCATACCAATAACGGCTCATTAAACTTACAGTATGTGCAGGGCCATAAGCCCCATTACGTTTTTCCTGTACTGCAGACTAGGTTTTTCTCCTGGCTGATGCCATATGTTGTCATGACGAGAAAACATACATTTACACTATGACTTATATTGATCTCATTGGACTGTTGACCCTATGTCCTAAATGATCTTTCACAATGTCCATTTCTACTTCTTTTCCCCAAAAAGAGAATGCCTTTAGACATCAAAGCCTTTTCAGTGTCAAAGCCTGAGTGTTGAGTCCAAAAAAGTGTGTAACTACAGAGTTACATCTCGTGAAGCGTTCTCAGGTTACAGTACAAAGAACCAAATCAAGATGAGACCAGATTCAGCAATTAACATGGTCACATTAGCTTACAACGCATAAGAAGAACCACAGTATAAACAGCCAGCAATAACATGGTTGACAAACCCTTATAAGACACTCAAAGTGATTTAAGGCGCCACTAGCAGGCTATGGCTTCTCATTAGAGAGACCAAACACTGAAGCAATCCTCTGTCTTCCCCCGGAGGTACATGACGTGTGCTCTAACCAAGTTCACATGCACTGTGGCAGATAGAATCTGCTGCTCATGCCTCTGCATCACACTGGTGTTTGCTATGAAACAAAGACTTGCTTTAAGTGAGTGAGTGAGTGAGTGAGTGAGTGAGTGAGTGAGTGAGTGAGTGAGTGGTGAGTGAGTGAGTGAGTGAGTGAGTGAGTGAGTGAGTGAGTGAGTGAGAGAGAGCGTATGTAGAGCATGGCTAAGACACCAACATGTCAATGTGATCTGGCTACAGGTACCCACATGTGAAGAGAGTTAGTCGGTCTTGCCACAGCTCTAAGCCCAATTCTGGGCAAATAAAATAAAGGGACTTGTTTTTGGCTACATAAACCACCTGGCATGTTGATACAACCAAGATAAATGCCTAGTTGGATCATGGCCTGACTGCCTAGCCAGAACACATGAGCATAGAGTGTCAGGGTTGAGTGTTTTGGCTGATTGATTGCAGGTTATAAAACATTGAGATTACAAGCCCTTCGCCTAGTGTTATTCATTATTGAGAGAGGTCTGCGTAGTTGGCACAGTTTGACCCTGTCTGTCAGTCCAGGAACGAGGTGTATCGCCTTCCACCTGGTTTTAGATGTTATCTCAGAGGCCAAGCCATGGGTCTGACACTGTAGGAATACTATCTCAGCGGAAATAGACTTGCTAGCCTAGCCATTGGTGATTACAGTGCCTCGACATTACAGTGGACTCTGTAAATCCAGACACTTGTATTTATTATAATGATAAAGATTGTACTACCACGGGGATCATGCTGATACAATTCAGTAACTTTGGCTCTTGGTTTTCACAGAGGAATCTCCTCTATACCGACTACCTTCCCACTCCTGCTGCTCTGCTCTCCATCCCCTGCTAGGCTCTCTGCAGCGCAGCGCACATGGTGGGAAAGCCAGAGGGAAATCCCTGTAGGCCTCTGACTTCTCTTTGAAGGCCATGAAAGCTGTGCGACATGCAGGCAGCTGCCAAGAAGAGTCTACGGAAAGGCAATCCTCTGGCTGTGTTGGGTCACATCATCTTCAACACACACACATGGATGCATGCATGCACACTTACATACACATACACACACGCACAATCAGATCACACACACACATGACCACGCACTCACACAGGGATGGGAAAAAGTGACACACGGATCTCTGTAAAGTACCTCAGCTGGATTGCTGCTGTCACATTTATATTTATTGCAAATGATGATAATGAGATACTGAACCCAATGCCTGGACATAAAATCAGTCCATACAATACTACTTACTGGTGAGAAAGACGGCCACACACACTCCTGATCCTTAAATACACACCACTGTGTATTTCACCTGCCAAATATTTGAGTGTAAGAATTGAAGTGAGCCACTGTTCTTTATTCGACATTTCTATTCTATTACTTTCTTCATAGAACAAACCACAGAGGAGCAGTAGATGGCGCTGCAGTGCGTTAGCTGGAGTGAGTCATTTCGAATTCCTTAACTGATGTTGTTGGAAGCCAATTACATGCCATTTTCAAGAATGTTCTGTTCCTAACCCTGGCAGTGCCTTTATTTGATGTTTTATTCTAAATGACTGATCCCTAAAGGAAAGGAAACTTCAGCCATGTGTCACCATTGTTATTTCGGTAATTTAGCTTTTTTTTTTTTTTAACCAAACCTCTATGATGATTTTTGGGTTTAACTTGATCTTGAAAAGGCATTAAGGAAAGTATATTATCAATTAAAAATAAACACATATTGGATTATAAGAAGCCCTTTAAAGTAAATTGAAAGTAAATGTTCAATCCCCCATTGATGATTTACACCACAGTGGTAGAGGGGGAGAATATTTATATGGGGTGAGACAACCTTGAGGTGTTATCTGGGCTTACCTGTGACAGTACGAGAGGGAGCAAGGAGAGGACACTGTCTGGTAGTGCTGCTGTACAACTCAATAGGTCATGGCGCTGCCTTCCAAACTGGAACACAAAGACAATATATTTTTTGCAATGAATGCCCTTCCCAATCACATTTTGTGGTAGAGGCACAGTGGCTGTGAAATGAGACTACCATCACTTCAACAATGAGAACAAATATTCTCTAAAAAGGAAATGATAGATTAACATGTAAACCAGATTGAGACTTGTTTGTCCGCTTGAAAGTTTGCATCTCATTGAAGTGGGTTGCCGTGGTGACGCTAATTGGTGAGCAGAGTGCAGTGTTGGTTGGGGCTAAACAATAACAGGACAGGTATTTATAGATCAGTGGCTCTTCACTGGAGTGGCAGCCTTAAGATATGGAAAACAGGCACACTGAAGCCATAGGGTCCAGCTGCGACTTCATCTCCCAGAGCAGTCATCCCTACTGATATGCAGTAGCAGTGTGTGGGTAAAATCACTGGGGAAGCCATATTTGCGCATTGGGACAGTGATATATAGGCCTAAAGGCAGAGACAATAAGAAGACACAGTGGCAGATTCAACCACACCTTTGTTTATCACAAAACTGTTTCCGACATTTTCGGACCACTAAACAACTATTGATTTAGAACCACAGACAGTTACCGCAAGGCGCAAAGAAAACAGGAGCTGCCTCCACTATTCCAGCAGAATTTCAACTTCAACATTTCAACATCATCGAGCATTCTGCCCGGTTGCATCACCACCTGGTATGGCAACTGCTTATCATCTGACCGTAAGGCGCTACAGAGGTTAGTGCGAACGGCCCAATACATCACTGGGGCCAAGCTTCCTGACATCCAGGACCTATATAATAGGCGGTGTCAGAGGAAAGCCCATAAAATTGTCAGAGACTCCAGTCACCCATATCATAGGGCAGCAGCGTAGCCTAGTGGTTAGAGCGTTGGACTAGTAACCGGAAGGTTGCGAGTTCAAACCCCCGAGCTGACAAGGTACAAATCGTCGTTCTGCCCCTGAACAGGCAGTTAACCCACTGTTCCCAGGCCGTCATTGTAAATAAGAATGTGTTCTTAACTGACTTGCCTGGTTAAATAAAGGTAAAAAAAAAATAGACTGTTTTCTCTGCTGCCGCACGGCAAGCGGTGCCGAAGCGCCAAGTCTATGACCAAAAGGCTCCTTAACAGCTTCTACACCCAAGCTGAACAACTGACTGCTGAACAATTAATAAAATCGCCACAAGGCAATTGTACACTGCTGCTACTCGCTGTTTGTTATCTATGCATAGTCACTTCACCACCACCTGTATGTACAGATTACCTCAACTAGCCTGTACCCCTGCACACTGACTCAGTACCGGTGCCCCCTGTATATATCCTCCACACTGACTCAGTACCGGTGCCCCCTGTATATATCCTCCACACTGACTCAGTACCGGTGCCCCCTATATATATCCTCCACACTGACTCAGTACCGGTGCCCCCTGTATATATCCTCCACACTGACTCAGTACCGGTGCCCCCTGTATATATCCTCCACACTGACTCAGTACCGGTGCCCCCTGTATATATCCTCCACACTCACTCAGTACCGGTGCCCCCTGTATATGTCCTCGTTACTGTTATTCTTATTGTGTTACTTTTTATGATTACTTTTTATTTTAGTTTACTTGGTAAATATTATCTTAACTCTTCTTGACCTGCATTGTTAGTTAAGGGCTTGTAAGTAAGCATTTCACGGTAATGTCTACACTTGTTGTAATAGGCGCATGTGACAAATAAAGTTTGATTGATTTGATCATCAAATCACCTCTGCTTAGTCTAATACAGTGACAACTAAAAGATACCAAAACCTATTTAGTCCAATCAACGTAAGCTAAATAGGATGTGGCTATCCATGGTTCTGATTTCTGTGTGCGTGTGTTTGTTCGTGCAAGTAGAAAAACATGTTGACTCACCCTACTTGTAGAGAAACATCAATGCCATCCTCCTTTCTTTCATGTTGACGAAACTATCACTCTCTCATACAGTACACACTTTATTTTTTGATGTCCTTGGCTACCTGGCTAAAATGCTTGCTTGCTAGCCTAACTTCTAGTCATGGCCAACGATAGGTAGTTAATATTAGCCTTCGACATCTAGCTACCGTACATATTGAACTTCCATGCCATTATAATCAAGGCTTCCCTTGGCATCCATGAATACACGCCCCTGCTGATATGTCATCTCTCAGTGAAGTGCATGTCAGGAGAAGTGGGGGTTTCGAAAAGAGTGGGCATTTAGAAAGGAACCATATAAGGAGAAGTGGGGGTTTCAAACGGAACCATATAAGGAGAAGTGGGGGTTTCAAAAGGAACCATATAAGGAGAAGTGGGGGTTTCAAAAGGAACCATATAAGGAGAAGTGGGGGTTTCAAAAGGAACCATATAAGGAGAAGTGGGGGTTTCAAAAGGAACCATATAAGGAGAAGTGGGGGGGTTTCTAAATCAAATCAAATTTTATTTGTCACATACACATGGTTAGCAGATGTTAATGTGAGTGTAGCGAAATGCTTGTGCTTCTCGTTCCGACAATGCAGTAATAACCAACAAGTAAACTAACCTAACAATTCCACAACTGCTACCTTATACACACAAGTGTAAAGGGATGAAGAATATGTACATAAAGATATATGAATTAGTGATGGTACAGAACGGCATAGGCAAGATGCAGTAGATGGTATCGAGTACAGTATATACATACGAGATGAGTAATGTAGGGTATGTAAACATTATATTAAGTGGCATTGTTTAAAGTGGCTAGTGATACATGTATTACATAAAGATGGCAAGATGCAGTAGGTGAACAGGTGAACAGGCAGTGGCTCGGGTGGTTGTTGTCCTTGATGATCTTTATGGCCTTCCTGTGACATTGGGTGGGGTAGGTGTCCTGGAGGGCAGGCAGTTTGCCCCCGGTGATGCATTGTGCAGACGTCACTACCCTCTGGAGAGCCTTACGGTTGTGGGCGGAGCAGCTGCCGTACCAGGCGGTGATACAGCCCGATAGGATGCTCTCGATTGTGGATTGTAAAAGTTTGTGAGTGCTTTTGGTAACAAGCCGAATTTCTTCAGCCTCCTGAGGTTGAAGAGGCACTGCTGCGCCTTCTTCACCACGCTGTCTGTGTGGGTGGACCAATTCAGTTTGTCCGTGATGTGTACGCCGAGGAACTTAAAACGTTCTACCCTCTCCACTACTGTCCCGTCGATGTGGATAGGGTGGTGCTCCCTCTGCTGTTTCCTGAAGTCCAAGATCATCTCCTTTGTTTTGTTGACATTGAGTGTGAGGTTATTTTCCTGACACCACACTCCGAGGGCCCTCACCTCCTCCCTGTAGGCCGTCTCGTCGTTGTTGGTAATCAAGCCTACCACTGTCGTGTCGTCTGCAAACTTGATGATTGAGTTGGAGGCATGCATGGCCACGCAGTCGTGGGTGAACAGGAAGTACAGGAGAGGGCTCAGAACGCACCCTTGTGGGGCCCCAGTGTTCAGGATCAGCGGGGTGGAGATGTTGTTTCCTACCCTCACCACCTGGGGGCAGCCCGTCAGGAAGTCCAGTACCCAGTTGCACAGGGCGGGGTCGAGACACAGGGTCTTGAGCTTGATGACGAGTTTGGAGGGTACTATGGTGTTAAATGAGGAGCTGTAGTCGATGAATAGCATTCTCACAAAGGTATTCCTCTTGTCCAGATGGGTTAGGGCCGTGTGCAGTGTGGTTGCGATTGCGTCGTCTGTGGACCTATTGGGGCAGTAAGCAAATTGGAGTGGGTCTATGGTGTTAGGTAGGGCGGAGGTGATATGGTCCTTGACTAGTCTCTCAAAGCTCTTCATGATGACGGAAGTGAGTGCTACGCGGGGCGGTAGTCGTTTAGCTCAGTTACCTTAGCTTTCTTGGGAACAGGAACAATGGTAGCCCTCTTGAAGCATGTGGGAACAGCAGACTGGGATAAGGATTGATTGAATATGTCCGTAAACACACCAGCCAGCTGGTCTGCGCATGCTCTGAGGATGGTAGCACAATCGATATGCTGATAGAATTTAGGGAGTCTTGTTTTCAGATTAGCCTTGTTAAAATCCCCAGCTACAATGAATGCAGCCTCAGGATATGTGGTTTCCAGTTTACATAGAGTCAAATAAAGTTTGTTCAGGGCCATCGATGTGTCTGCTTGGGGGGGAATATATGCGGCTGTGATTAAATTCGAAGAGAATTCTCTTTTGGTAGATAATGCGGTCAACATTTGATTGTGAGAAATTCTAAGTCAGGTGAACAAAAGGACTTGAGTTCCTGTATGTTGTTATGATCACACCACGTCTCGTTAATCATAAGGCAAACTGCGCAATGCGTGAAGAAACCAGCTGGCTGTACCGACTCGATAGCGTGTCTCGAGTGAGCCATGTTTCCGTGAAGCAAAGAACGTTACAGTCTCTTATGTCTCTCTGGAATGCTACCCTTGCTCGGATTTCATCAACCTTGTTGTCAAGAGACTGGACATTGGCGAGTAGTATGCTCGGGAGCTGTGCACGATGTGCCCGTCTCTGGAGCCTGACCAGAAGGCCGCTTCGTCTGCCTCTTTTACGGCGTCGTTGTATTGGTTCGCTGGCTGGGATCCGATCCATTGTCCTGGGTGGTGGGTAAAACCCAGGATCCGCTTCGGGAATGTCGTATTCCTCTTATATCCAGTAGTTCCTCCCGACTGTATGTAATAAAACCTAAGATTACCTGGGGTACCAATGTAATAAATAACATGTAAAAAAACAAAATACTGCATAGTTTCCTAGGAACGCGAACTACCAACTAAGTCACACAGATTACATTTATTCTTAGACTACATTACACTATTAATTAAGACAATTTGGTTTCATGAAAGTGCAATAATCCGTAACTATGAGCGTTAGTTAATTTATGTTCCTTTAATCAGCATACCCAGGGTGTGTGTCTGTCCCACTGAGTAACTTGATGCCTAGTTATGACATTACGTACGAGCACATGACAATATTCCTCTTCCCATAGATGCCTGAGGCAGATGATTTTCCTTCTGTAAATTACGACTAAGAGGTAGATGCGGGTGTAAACATGTCTAGACAATGGGCTGCCGGTATGACTCAAGAGCTGACCTCTTCCTGACACAACAACTCTGCTATCTCAGCAGGGGTTTGATTCTGTGTAACCCACAAGGCCTACTGGCAGTGGATTGGTTTCACAATAGTGTAGAAATCAATACTTGTCCCCTATAGATTCTTCAAAATACACATGATGACAACACTAAATCTTTGTCCCTTTGAACTGACACAGCATATCTATTTCATAGGTTCCTTGTGTACCACAAGGTTAAACCCCTAGTGAGCATGAGGCCACCTCTGTTGGGGCCGAGGCAACAGCTCAAAGCCTGCTTCGCCCGAGTTCACTTGCGGTCCTCTGAATTGGGATGTACTGTGTCACCACCTAGGTCAGAAAGTGAGCCACATAGTGCACATGACTAAGCATTGAGTGTCAACGTAGTAAGAATTCCACCCTATCCTGGGGGTTAAAAGTGTCCTCATGGATCCATGGTCTATTGTGTTTGTCCTCGTGGTTTGTGTAGATGCAATTTGATGCTAAGTAGCTGAGCCATGTCAAATCCGATTACAATGCAGTCTCATTTGAGACTTGTTGGGACACATCTGTAGAAAAAAACTAACAGACATGGGAGGCAAGGCCTGTGATCTGCTTGTTATCTGGATCATTCATGAGAAGACACAGACAGTGGTGAGATAAAAAATAAATAAATCATTATGTCCTATCAGGAAATAGTAATGCTTAAAAGCAGTTCAGCACAACAGGAGATAGAACAGAATAAGTTGAAATTGAAAAATCCGCAGTGGTGACGGAAAGAGGATTGTGAGGAATGGGAAAAAACTAGAATGCATGTGGAATAGAGAAAAAAATGGTATGTTACCACATTACACATTTATAACTTTGAACCTCAATAAAACACTCACTGACTCACCACCAGTAAGCCAGAGGAGGTCAACTGTATGGCTAAAAATAGCTGATAGTACTCGCCAAAAAAAGCTGGAAAAAATACAGGAAAAAAAGCCTCCTTTTCCATGTGTGCTTAGGCCATATGGGTCTCACCACACTCAGAACAGCACAAAAGAAAACAGTGTGAGACTGACTACTGCAGCACTGCAGAAAGATAGAGACTTCCTCATCCTTAACTCTTCTTCTTCCCCACCCACCAAAATTCCCCCATTTCAAACACCGTAACTTTCCCATAAGTCATAAGTCTAATAAATTCTCCAGTGGCCATGACTGAGATCTTCACACATGGCGTCTGACCCTCCCACTTCCCCTCCTGGACCCAGGGCCCAGGCAGCGGAGCGGGCCGCTGCACTCAGCATTGGGTCAGTGGAGGAGGGGGCGGCTGGACCAGCCGACCGCAGACAGAAATAGCCTTCCGCTTGGCCGTTGGCATGTTGGGACTCATGGCGTGGGCCTAGGAGGAGGGCGGGAGTATCTGTTTTGGTCTACAATCACAGTTGGGGAGTACTGCTCTGCTTTCCAGATGGCAAGTTTCCATTCAAACAATGTTACTGGGAGAGTTTGAGGTCTTAATTTAGTCCAACTAAAATAACCTATGAGGCAGATACTACTGCAATGGCACAGTATATACTACACAACACAATGACCTGTGGTCCAATATTACCAAATGGGGATGTAGCCTATACTTCTTGATATTTTACTATTTCAAATTCTAGTATATACATTTCCTTCAGAAAGGATTCATATTTCATACTTATTCCACATTTTGTTGTGTTACAGCCCGAATTAAAATGGGATTAAATCTTATTTTTTTACTCATCCTCTACACACAACACCCCATAATGACAAAGTGAAAACGTGTTTTTAGAAATGTTTGCAAATGTATTGAAAATGAAATACAGAATGATCTCATTTATATAAGTATTCACATTCCTGAGTCAATACATGTTAGAACCCCCTTTGGCAGTGATTACAGCTGTGATTTTTTTTCTGGGTAAGAACTGGATTGTACAGTATTTGCCCATTATTCTTTTTAAACTCTTCAAGCTCTGTCAAGTTGGTTGTTGATCATTGGTACCGCCATTTTAAAGTCTTACCATAGATTTGAATGCCGATTTCAGTCAAAACTGTAACAAGGCCACTCAGGAATATTCAATGTCGTTTTTGTATGCAGCTCCAGTGCATATTTGACCTTGAGTTTTAGGTTATTGACCTACTGAAAGGTACATTTATCTCCCAGTGTCTGTTGACAGCAGACTGAACCAGATTTTGCATGTGCTTAGCTCTATTCTGTTTCTTTTTATTAAAAAAAACAAGCTTTGCCGACGACAAGCATATCCATAACATGATGCAGCAACAACCATGCTTGAAAATATGAAGAGTGCTACTCAGTGATGTGTTGTGTTGTATTGTATTTGACACAAACATAATGCTTTGCATTTAAGTTTATTTCCTTGCACCAGTTTTTGCAGTATTACTTTAGTGCCTTATTGCAAACAGGATGCATGTTTTGGAATATTTTATTCTGTACGGGCTTCCTTCTTTTCACTCTGTCAATTAGCTTAGTATTGTGGAGTAACTACAATGTTGTTGATCTGTCCTCAGTTTTCTCCTATCACAGCCATTACACTATGTACCTATTTTAAAGTCACCAGGAAACAAAGGTTTCTGAAATCCCTGAACGGCTTCCTTCCTCTGGGTGTATAGTGACTGGGTGTATTGATACATCATCCAAAGTGTAATAATAACTTCACCATGCTCAAAGGGACATTCAATGTCTATTTTCTTTGTTTTACCCATCTACCAATAGCTGACCTTCTTTGCCCAGGCATTGGAAAACTTCCTTGGTCTTTGTGGTTGAATCTGTGTTTGAAATTGATTGCTCGACAGGGACCTTACAGATCATTTCATGTGTGGGGTACAGAGATGAGGTAGTCATTCAAAAATCCAAACTATTATTGCACACAGAGTGGGTCCATGCAACATTTGTAATACTGAATTTATTTAGGCTTGCCATAACAAAGGGGTTGATTATTCATTGACTCAAGACATTTCAGATTTTTATCTTTAATGAATTAGTAAACATTTCTAAAAACATAATTCTAATTTTACATTATGGGGTATTGTGTGTAGGCCAATGAAACAAAATGTAAATGTAATACACTTTAAATTCTGTCTGTAACTATATATACACTACATGACCAAGAGTATGTGGACACCTGCTCGTCGAACATCTCATTCCAAAATAATTAATATGGAGTTGGTCTCCCCTTTGCTGCTATAACAGCCTCCACACTTCTGGGAAGGCTTTCCACTAGATGTTGGTGATTAGGCCTGGCTCGCAGTCAGTCGTTCCAATTCATCCCAAAGGTGTTCGATGGGGTTGAGGTCAGGGCTCTGTGCAGGCCAGTCAAGTTCTTCCACGCCGATCTCAAGAAACCATTTCTTTATGGACCTCACTTTGGGCACGAGGCATTGTCATGCTGAAACAGGAAAAGATCTTCTCCAAATAGTTTGCACAAATTTGGAAGCACAGAATCATCTAGAATGTCATTGTATTCTGTAGCGTTAAGATTTCCCTTTACTGGAACTAAGTGGCCTACCCCAAACAATGAAAAACAGCCCCAGACTATTATTCCTCCTCCACCAAACTTCACAGTTGGCACTATGCATTGGGGCAGGTAGCGTTCTCCTGGTATCCACCAAACCCAGATTCGTCTGTCAGACTGCCAGATTATGAAGATTGATTCATCACTCCAGAGAACGCGTTTCCACTGCTCCAGAGTGCAATGCCAGCAAGCTTTACATCTTAGGCTTGCGTGTGGCAGCTCGGCCATGGAATCCCATTTCATTAAGCTCCCGACAAACAGTACTTGTGCTGACGTTGCTTCCAGATGCAGTTTGGAGCTCGGTAGGTGATTTTTATGCACTATGCGTTTCAGCACTTGGCGGCCCCATTCTGTGAGCTTGTGTGGCCTACCACTGAGCCATTGTTGCTCCTATGCGTTTCCACTTCACAATAACAGCACTTACAGTTGACCGGGGAAGCTCTAGAAGGGCTGAAATTTGACCAACTGACTTGTTGGAAAGGTGGCATCCTATGACGGTGCCACGTTGAAAGTCACTGAGCTCTTCAGTAAGGCCATTCTACTGCCAATGTTTGTCTATGGAGATTGCATGGCGGTGTGCTTGATTTTATATACAGTGGGGAAAACAAGTATTTGATACACTGCCGATTTTGCAGGTTTTCCTACTTACAAAGCATGTAGAGGTCTGTAATTTTTATCATAGGTACACTTCAACTGTGAGAGATGGAATCTTCAAAAAATGTTTTTAAATCACATTGTATGATTTTTAAGTAATTTATTAGCATTTTATTGCATGACATAAGTATTTGATCACCTACCAACCAGTAAGAATTCAGTCTCTCACAGACCTGTTAGTTTTTCTTTAAGAAGCCCTCCTGTTCTCCACTCATTACCTGTATTAACTGCACCTGTTTGAACTCATTACCTGTATAAAAGACACCTGTCCACACACTCAATCAAACAGACTCCAACCTCTCCACAATGGCCAAGACCAGAGAGCTGTGTATAAGGACATCAGGGATACAATTGTAGACCTGCACAAGGCTGGGATGGGCTACAGTACAATAGGCAAGCAGCTTGGTGAGAAGGCAACAACTGTTGGCGCAATTATTAGAAAATGGAAGAAGTTCAAGATTACAGTCAATCACCCTCGGTCTGGGGTTCCATGCAAGATCTCAACTCGTGATCAATGATCATGAGGAAGGTGAGGGATCAGCCCAGAACTACACGGCAGGACCTGGTCAATGACCTGAAGAGAGCTGGGACCACAGTCTCAAAGAAAACCATTAGTAACACACTACACCGTCATGGATTAAAATCCTGCAGCACACGCAAGGTCGCCCTGCTCAAGCCAGCGCATATCCAGGCCCGTCTGAAGTTTGCCAATGACCATCTGGATGATCCAGAGGAGGAATGTGAGAAAGTCATGTGGTTTGATGAGACAAAAAATAGAGCTTTTTGGTCTAAACTCCACTCGCCGTGTTTGGAGGAAGAAGAAGGATGAGTACAACCCCAAGAACACCATCCCAACTGTGAAGCATGGAGGTGGAAACATCATTCTTTGGGTATGCTTTTCTGCAAAGGGGACAGGACGACTGCACCTTATTGAGGGGAGGATGGATGGGGTCATGTATGACGAGATCTTGGCCAACAACCTCCTTCCCTCAGTAAGAGCATTGAAGATGGGTCGTGGCTGGGTCTTCCAGCATGACAACGACCCGAAACACACAGCCAGGGCAACTAAGGAGTGGCTCCGTAAGAAGCATCTCAAGGTCCTGGAGTGACCTAGCCAGTCTCCAGACCTGAAACCAATAGAAAATCTTTGGAGGGAGCTGAAAGTCCGTATTGCCCAGCGAAAGCCCTGAAACCTGAAGGATCTGGAGAAGGTCTGTATGGAGGAGTGGGACAAAATCCCTGCTGCAGTGTGTGTGCAAATCTGGTCAAGAACTACATGAAACGTATGATCTCTGTAATTGCAAACAAAGGTTTCTGTACCAAATATTAAGTTCTGCTTTTCTGATGTATCAAATACTTATGTCATGCAATAAAATGCAAATTAGTTACTTAAAAATCATACAATGTGATTTTCTGGATGTTTGTTTTAGATTCCGTCTCTCACAGTTGAAGTGTACCTATGATAAAAATGACAGACCTCTACATGCTTTGTAAGTAGGAAAACCTGCAAAATCGGCAGTGTATCAAATACTTGTTCTCCCAACTGTACCTGTTAGGAATTAGGAATAGGTATGGCTGAAATAGCCGAATCCACTAATTTGAAAGGGTGTCCAAGTACTTTTGTATATATAGGGTATATATACATGTATGTATATATATTTAAAAGTAGCAATGTAGACAAGATGCTAGAGTAAAACAAAATGAACATCTGTCTCTTGAAAGAAAGTTGTTTCTTAGAAGCCCAAAGAGGCCATGGAGAGCAGAGACCCATCCCCAGGGGCCTTAATGTGTTTGTGAGTGGACAGAGTGCTGCTGAACCTAAGTGTCCTTTGTGTAACACAATCACCAGCCTGCAATCCCGCTGACTCAGTGGGAAATGCGTTCGATTCACTGCTCATCACTAGCACTCACTGCCCTTAGATTGACATGCTGTTCATGCTACTGAAATTGATGCTGTGCCATGGAAATGTAATGCCGGGAATCAGGTCTAACTGCATAGGGAATCAGGATGATGTCAACCGGGAACATTCCACTGGAGGGTAGTATCTCATGTGGTGGGAACATGTTATTCAAACAAATTCACTGGAACCGACATTCCACTCAACCCAAATAAAAATGAGGAACAAATGTTTGTCGTGACTATCTGAATCATGTTCACACAGAAAACATGTTGCTCTTGTGGTATTCGTATTACATTCAAGTCTGTCCGCATGGGCCCAGCAAAGTGCTGTATACACTTACGATTCCCCAGAAAAGATTAGGAGTAACATTTATTCATTGGAATAAATGGTAACAATAACAGCGTCAGAACAGTGTAACAGGCCTCCTGCCTGAATACGGTCAGACAGCAAAGTAGGACTGAGAAAACACAACCCAGAACACCAAGGAACCACCATGTCTAGTCTGCCCTCTCCCTGCGCTGTGCTGCCTCACTATGAATACCCAGAGATGGGTAGTATTTCTGTTACATGTATTTGAAATACACAATTAAGTATTTTGTCATTTGAATTACACTGGGCCGAACTATACCAATGTATTTTGTAATTGTTTTCAAAATACAAAAAACTTTTCTTGATCATTTTTTTTTATAGCAGTTCACATTTTGTGCCCCCCTCCCCTTTACCCTTTACCTATCAGAAGTCTGATGGCACTATGGTGTGATAAGAACACCTGCTAAATGAACTAAATATACACTGAGTGTACAAAACATTAAGAACACCTGCTCTATCCATGACATAGAGTAACAAGGTGAATCCAGGTGAAAGCTATATTCCCTTATTGAAGTCCACTTCAATAAAATTCACTTCAATCGGAGTAGATGAAGGGGAGGAGACCGGTTAAAGAATTATCTTTAAGCCTTGAGACAATTGAGACATGGATTGTGTATGTGTGCCATTCAGAGGGTGAATGGGCAAGACAACATATTTAAGTCCTTTTGAACGGGATATGGTAGTAGCTGTCAGGTGTGAGTGTGTCAAGAACTGCAACGCTGCTGGATTTTTCATGCTCAAGAGTTCCCCGTGTGTATCAAGAATGGTCCACCACCCAAAGGACATTCAACCAACTTGACACAACTGTTGGAAGCGTTGGAGTCGATATGGGCCAGCAACCTTTTGAAATGCTTTCCTCACGTTGTAGAGTCCATGCCCTGACAAACTGAGGCCGTTCTGCAGACAAAGGGGGCACAACTCAATATTAGGAATTTTTATGCCCTAAGCTCCAAGTTCCTCAGTGCAACACATCACTAAGGATCTATCATGGTCCAAACACACCAACACAGTCATGAAGAGGGCACGACAGGTGGCTGAAAATATTTGGCATGGGATATCAGATCCTCAAAAAAGTTCTACAGCTGCACAATCAAGAGCATCTTGACTGACTGCATCACCGCTTGGTATGGCAACTGCTTGGCATCCGACCTCAAGTCACTACAGAGGGTAGTGCGTATCGCCCAATACATCACTGGGGTCGAGCTCCCTTCCATCCAGGACCTCTATACAGTGGTTCTTCCTTTAAAAGTGGCGGCGTACTGTAGCACAGCTTGCAGGATGCAGCATAATTCTATGGCACGTTATTTAAGTGTCAGCCATTGTTGCCAGAATGACACAATTTACCACAATATGCCACCATCTACCACAAAATGGTAGCGGCATACGTTCAAAACTTTTAAAGGAAGAACTACTGTACCAGGCGGTGTCAGAAGAAGGCCCAAAGTCTCCAGTCACCCAAGCCACAGACTGTTCTCTCTGCTCCCGCACGGCATGCGGTACCAATGCACCAGGTCCAGGTCCAAAAGGCTTCTTAACAGCTTCTACCCCCAAGAAAGAAGACTCCTGAACAGCTAATCAAAGGGCTACCCAGATCTCTCTTTTACGCTGCTGCTACTCTGTTATTATCTATGCATAGTCATTTTAACTCTACCTACATGTACATATTACCTCAATTACCTCGACTAACCAGTGCCTACGCATATTGACTCTGTACCGGTACCCCCTGTATAAAGCCTCGCTATTGTTATTTTACTGCTGCTGTTAAATTATTCGTTACTTTTATTTGACATTTTTACTTAACACTTTTTTTCTTAAAACTTCTTAAAGCATTGTTGGTTAAGGGCTTGTAAGTAAGCATTTCACTGTAAGATTTACACCGGTTGTATTCGGTGTATGTGACAAATACAATTTGATTCGATTTCTATCTTATCTTTTACTCCGCATTGTTGGAAATGGACTCTCGATGCAAAACTTAACTTCTCACCAGCCCTGCAAAAACACTGCAGCATGAACTACTGAACGAGTGTGAGAACATTGATGCTGTCCAGGCAAGCTGCTTCAATAAACAGACTTTCAATATACAACTTTGCCCTTTCGTAGACCCTTGTAAAACTGTATTGTAAACACACTTCTTCCATTAGTTGCAATGGGCTCATTTCATATTGCCAGATACACCAACATTGACAGAAAACGGTAGCAAAGAAAACCAGGAGTGTGCAATTCTCCAGGTGGTTTTCCAGGTGGTCTGCCCTTCAAGAGTTTGTAATTGATTTTACAATTGACTTTGTATAGCATTGCATCTGCAACAGTGCAACAGAGATGAAATAAATGATGAAAGGAAGTTTGACAGTGGACAGTCATGTAACATACATGTATTCCTTCTCTCTCAAATTCAACATAAAATGCAGAACACACAGCACCTCTCGCTTACCCCTCTCTCTATCTCTGCATTCATTGGCTGTCATCTCCCCAGAGCTGACTGACTTCCTGCCTCCACTTTGGAAAACAGCAAAGTTCCCCTGATTACAACCGTTTCCTTCCTCCATCCCTCACAGTGCTGCTGGCTCAGATGGATACATGATTTACTCAGGCCCTACACCCACAGGTCACATCCATGTGCATCATTCAGTGGTGAAAGGGTGCTGGGAGAGCAATCTGGCTCAATCTACAAACTGTTTTCCTTTGAGAGACGCTCATGGTTACATGGGTTTGTTTGGGGAGTGGGATTTCAAAACGAATGAAGTGTGGAAAGACTTCAAATATATGTTGTGTTTGTTGACAGTGTTAAGCAGCATATGAATGCCCAGAGTTTTAACAGAACATCTGGGAGCATATTGATGTTGTGAACTCTCATGCTGACCTCTGTGATACTGAACAAGATCAACAGGTGTTTAAAAAACATAATAACCCAAAAGCTTACACAGGTTCATGACCTTGAGCGGCACATATTTTCAGCATTTGGAGTTAATCCTTAAAGCGTCAGTCAGCGGCAGAAACAATAAGGAACTAGAAACAGGGCTGCCATGTCTATCAACATCATCTTGATTTGATTTGACAATAACAAAGCGCGGTTCCCCACCTCTAGTTCGGTAAAAAGTTAAGGGATGGGGCTGGGAAAATGTAACCTCTCTCAAATTCATAGACATGGCTATGGACTCAACGACTGACAATCCATGATATCAAAATGATCGTTTTAACCATGTTTGTTTACCTTTTCTTTGTTTACAAATGTTGGCGTAAAACACGTTTATATTTTGGGTTCCGATGTGGTATGACAGTTGAACTAAGCTCACGAAGCACTAACAAGTTATATTCTTCTAGAATCATTGCGTACATATCATGCATTTATAAGTAAAAAATGGATGTAGCGACTGCTGATTGCGCCTTTTAACATTTAAAAGACTTCATCATATAAGAACACTACATCTAATCTAATCTAGCTCAAATCACCCCACTACGGCCTGTACTTAATTGGTGACAAATGCACGTGTGAGGCTATAGTCAAGTAGATAGACACTATTTCAAAATATCAGGTGTGTTAGGTTACCTAATAAATTATCAGAAAAGTTGCATGGCATTGTGTTGTTAAAAACTGGTCACGCACATTCGTTTTTCGACATAAACTCAACATACAAAACCTGCCATTATCGTGAAAATAGGCTGTCAAGATCTGCCATTATGTTTTTGCCAAATCTCGCCCATTGACATTGTATCCAATGCACATCACTTATTATTGCACCGTTACAATGCATCACCAAAGCAACCGGTGGTAGTGGTGCATTTTGAAACAGCCATGAAAAACAGTGACAGTAGAATTATTGAAACATTGACATGCAAATCTCACCGATTTACCTTTGAGTTCGTTGGTATTTGTCTCGATGGAACGGAATAGTCGCTTGTTTGAGATGATTAATAAATAAATATCTATTTGATTTTCTTCGGTGAAAGTGAAATTGTTGGTCTTGGAAAAAAGATGGCTGCTCCTCGGCTGGAGTCGATGATGTAATCTGATTTTAACCCTTTGATGTGTTCTATAGAAGTGTTTAATCCTACTCCGTCTAATTCGATATTCAATATAGCCTTCATAATTGTTTTAAAATCACTGCATCATTTGTAAATGTTTGATATACAGTCAGGTCCATAATTATTGGCACCCTTGATAAAGATGAGCAAAAAATACTGTATAAAATAAATAATACAAATACTGAGCGATATTGTATGCTCAAATAAATTGGGAAATAAAAAAAAGTACTAATACAATTGTACAGAAAAAAAGTGATTTTGTTAAGCAAGTATTAAAAACAATCTAAAGGTATCTACATTTCTTGCACCCCTGGTTTCATTAAGTAGAAAATAATCCCATACCTCCTTTAAAATATGGTGGTGGATATTTGATGTTATGGGGTTATTTTTGCTTCCACTGGTCCATGCTGGGGCCATGTTTAGGTCACCGGCATCATGAACTTTACCCAGTACCAGGATGTTTTTAGTCAAAGACCTGGTTGCCTATTTGGCCGCAAGTGGATCTTCCAGCAACACAGTAAGCCCAAGCGCACATCACATTCCACAAATAAATGGTTAATTGGAACAAAATCAACATTTTGCAATGCCCATCTCAGTCTCCAGACTTGAACCCCATTGAAAACCTATAGCTTGAATTGAAGAGGTCCATAAGTCCATAAGAGCAGATGAAGGATATCAAGGATCTGGGAAGATTTTGTATGGAGGAATAGTTTAAGATCCCTCTCAATGTCACGTCCTGACCTTAGAGAGCCTTTTTATTTGTCTATTTTGGTTAGGTCAGGGTGTGATTTGGGTGGGCATTCTAGTTTTCTATTTCTTTGTTGGCCGGGTATGGTTCCCAATCAGAGGCAGCTGTCTATTGTTGTCTCTGATTGGGGATCATACTTAGGCAGCCTTTTCCCACCTTAGTTTGTGGAATCTTGATTTTGTATAGTTACTGTGTAGCCTGCAGAACGTTACGTTTGTATATATATATATATATATATATATATATATATATTTTGAGTGTCCCGACCGTTGTTGGAATGAGTAGACCAGGGTGCAGTGTGGTAAGCGTACATCTTTCTTTATTTGATTTGATATATATATATATTTTTTTTTTTTTTGGTGTTCATCAAATAAAGAAAGATGTACGCTTACCACGCTGCACCCTGGTCTACTCATTCCAACAACGGTCGGGACACTCAATGTGTTCTCCAATCTCATAAAACATTTGAGAAAAAAGGCTCATTGCCGCTATCCTCACAAGGTGAGCTATTGGAAGATATTTAAAACAGGGGGTGCCAATAATTTTGACCCCATCTTTGAGATTTTTAAAAACTATTTGTGAAATGTATTAAAGAGCCGTGATACTATCATGAGCAGTGTCCGGGTTTCTTACTTTTTCTCATTTTATTCAACTGTTACCATGAACCTGCAAAAAAGATAGCTCAGATGTGCGAGTGAGCAATTGTATTAGTATGATTAATATAATTTCCCATGTTTTTAGCATACAATATATCTCAGTATTTGTCAGTGGTGTAAAGTACTTAAGTAAAAATACTTGAATGTACTACTTAAGTAGTAGAAGTAGTAAAAAAGAATGTATTCTTAACTGACTTGCCTAGTGAAATAAATTTCTAAGTGACCCCAAACTTTTGACCTGAACGGTAGTGTATGTGAATTGATATCAGAACACAGAATGTGAACAGACAATGAATGTTTATTTGACAGGTTGGCACAGCATTTATCTTATGTGCAATGTAATTCTTATAAAACACTAATCCAATAGTTCCCATTAATTAATAGTATGAAAACAGATATTTTTGATCAAATAACTAGAATAAATCAGTATTTGATCCACTATTTATTGATGACAATATTGTTGCATCACTTATTTCAGACGCCCTACTCAGAAGTTTAGAGGCCATCAAAAACTAAAATGTTCTTTATACTATACTGCCATCTAGTGTGAGTTACCAGGTTGCTAATAAAAAATAATCCTGGAATATTTATTTGACCTATTTAACTAGGGTAGTCAGTTAAGAACAAATTCTTATTTTCAATGATGGCCTTAGAACAGTGGGTTAACTGCATTGTTCAGGGGCAGATATCAGATTTTTTTCCTTGTCAGCTCGGGGATTCAATCTTGCAACCTTTCGGTAACAAATCCAACACTCCAACCACTAGGCTACTTGCCACCCCATGAACATAGCATAGTGCCCAGAGCATGATGGGGAAAGAACTGTATGTATGACACACCGTCTCATGAATTTGGTACCTTAAGACTGTGCCAGTTCACTGTGCTAAAGCCCAGGCATAAGGTGGAGCTAATACAAAAGTTTCAGGTCTCAGGCACAGTCACTCATCACTTGAGGTTTGTTCAATGAACCTCTACATAGAACACGACTTTGAATATACACTACTGTTCAAAAGTTTGGGGTCACTTAGAAATGTCCCTGTTTTTATAGAAAAGCAAAAAAAAATGTCCATTAAAATGAGATCAAATTGATCAGAAATACAGTGCAGACATTGTTAATGTTGTAAATTACTTTTTGTAGCTGGAAACAGATTATTTCTTATGGAATATCTACATAGGCGAACAGAGGCCCATTATCAACAACCATCACTCCTGTGTTCCAATGGCATGTTGTGTTAGCTAATCCAAGTTTATCATTTTAAAAGGCTAATTGATCATTAGAAAACCTTTTTGCAATTATGTTAGCACTTGAAAACTGGTGTTCTGATTAAAGAAGCAATAAACTGGCCTTCGTTAGACTAGTTGAGAATCTGGAGCATCAGCATTTGTGGATTCGATTACAGGCTCAAAATGGCCAGAAACAAAGATCTTTATTCTGAAACTCGTCACTCCATTCTTGTTCTGAGAAATGAAGGCTGAGAGAGAAATTGCCAAGAAACTGAAAATCTTGTACAATGCTGTGTACTACTCCCTTCACAGAACAGCTCAAACTGGCTCTAACCAGACTAGAAAGAGGAGTGGGAGGCCCCGGTGCACAACTGTGCATGAGGACAAGTACATTAGAGTGTCTAGTATGAAACACAGACGCCTCACAAGATAAACTTGGATTAGCTAACACAACGTGCCATTGGAACACAGGAGTGATGGTTGCTGATAATGGGTCTCTGTACGCCTATGTAGATATTCCATAAGAAATCAGCTGTTTCCAGCTACAATAGTCATTTACAACATGACCAATGTCTACACTGTATTTCGGATCAATTTGATGTTATTTTAATGGACAAAAAGTGTGCTTTTCTTACAAAAACAAGGACATTTCCAAGTGACCCCAAACTTTTGAGCGGTAGTATATATTTCTAGAGCAATCCAAGAAGATATTCCACTCACTATAAACCATTTAATTCCAATGACAAATGTAAAAGACATAGTGCTTGTAGATTGCGTATAGTGTGAAGTCCATGTGCTGTTCATATTCATCTTGGAGAGATAGCGGTTGACTCTTTTCTCCTTACACATGAGAACACACATGATCGCATGCTGTAGTATGAGTCATGAGAGGAGTTGCTCACGTCTTCCCATGTCTTTGTTCCCCTGACTGACACGTGTCCTGCAAAGCAAAGCCCAGACTTTTGTCAATGTGGTGTGAGTTTAATCATCAGCCCCAAGAATAGCAAGAGCCAATGGGGGGGGTGGAGGAGGCTGCCCCTCACTGAGGGACCAAATGCCAACCCTATCTCTAGTAGGAGGAGTGGTTGGTTATGTGTGAAGTGACTCATCTCTGTGTTCTGTATTTTCCAGCCCTGCAGCCTTTCATTCCCTCGCTGATACAGATGGCGAGAGAGAAACTGGGAGGCGAAGGAGGAACCATAGAGTGGGACTGTGTGTGACACTACAGGAGCCGAGAAGGTGTAGGGACCGTCATCAGAGCCCTGGTGGGTGGACAAGTGGAGCCTGCTGTTATAAAGAATACACTTGGTGTTTTAACAGTAGCTAACATAGGATGGAGACATCATTTAGTTGATTTAACCCAGACAGTAATGTGTCACTATGCATTTGTTTCGTGCTCGCTGGTGGTGCACGAGATGTAATGCAGGACAGTTTTCTAGAAATGATTTACGGAATCAGAAGAAAACAACATATTGTCATTTTTGGATTTATTCTCACTAAGTCACAAGGGGGCAGTATAGTATTCCTAAAGAGATGACTTTGGATTTATTTGACTTCTACATTTTATCTGGGACACTGCAAAGTTTTGATGTCGTCACCTGAACAGAATGATTACTTAAAAATGCCTTTTCAATTTACGTCGTTTGTTCTCTCTGTCTTAAAAATTCTGCCATTTATAAGGAGAGAGAGAGGAGTGAGTGGTTATGATTATGGTCTGTGCTATTATTCTTCGCTATTATTCCGACGCAATCATTTTTTTCCCGGTCAACAGTAGCCTACATAATACATCCCCAGCTCTGACTCAGTGTCACTCCTACAATCAAGATGAAGTTTCACAAAGCTGGGATGTCACCTTCCTTGAGTACACACAGTGTCGCAGGCTGCAGCTGAGCTCCTGATGCCATCCCTGCCCCCAGAATCTGTTGCCATAACAGATAGTCACACCTCAGTGCCCAGCAAAGTGACTCAAAGCCAACTAAGTCCTCAGCACACAAGCCACAGGGCTCACGGATGATGTTTACTGTTGTGTGGAAATGTGTCGTGACTTGTAGCAGAAATGCCCATGACTAAATTACTTGAATTCATAAGTCAAAAAGGCATTCCAAACTCATGTTTAATTCACGAGTCGAAAAAGGCATCCCAAACTCATGCTTAATTCATGAGTCGATAAAGGCATCCCAAACACGTGTTTATTAGCATGGTAAAAGAGGTCTAATGCTTTCAGGAAGGACATCAACTACTGTACAGTAAGAATCTCTGGTAACGTAACTCCTGTAAAATAGCTATTGGCAGATGCGAAACACTGATCCATGTCAGTTGCGAGACTGTCTCCTATCAACATATGGTAACAGTATTCAGTCGAGGTAGAAAAGAGGAAGAGGAAACTGACATATTCTGAGGCTTCGTCAAATACTGGGGTTGCAAGCCAAGTCTAAACATCTGAAATGCATTTCAATTAAGTTGAATAATAATCAATACATTAGGAAAAGGTCTCAACAAATGAAGGAAACTAATGGAGAAAACGAAAAAGCCCTAGTTACCGTGATTGCATTAATGTCCACTGTGATTGTGATGAACAATGCCAATTAACAGAGAATAGCAATCTAGTTACTAGTAAGTGACTCAACAAGTGTATTCAAATCAAATGTCAAACCCACTGTGGAGGAATTGTAGATGTGCAGGAGTAGAGGCTGAATACTAAGGCTTTCTTCAGTGAAAATGTAATGAAATAATGGTCAAACGAACCTCAAAATCTCCTTGGTTTTCTAAGGTGTTTACCTAGTAGGTTGAAAGATTCCACCGAGTGCAGATCACTTTAGAATAGAATATATAGAATAAAAAAAGATGTTCTCTCCGTTCAGTTTTATTTGGTTGGTGTGTGTGTTTAACAACATCTCACAGACTTCTCGTGATCTCAATTAAAACCTGGACCAGAACAGCGGAGAATATTCTACAATGTACTGTAATTACAATGTAATTACTTATGTTTAAGTTAGGAGTTACGAATTGAGGGTTTGCGGCAGGGTTCTGTGGCTACTGTTCAATGGATGCTGCTGTGGCAGACTCAGTAGTACCTGTGGCAGGACATTCAGTTGACTATTTATCATCACTTCAGTATCAGACTAATTTGTTAATGGCAGTTAATTGGGTGGCTATTAAATGATCGGGGCTAATAGCAGTATATGGGTTATTTGAATGATTCCAAGGCAATTATACATGCCATTTACAATTTGGCCCAACTTGAAAAGCTATACTTTGTCGGCATACACTGAGTGCACAAAACATTAAGGACACCTGCTCTTTCCATGACAGACTGACCAGTTGAATCCAGTTGAAAGCTATGATCCTTTATTGATGTCACTTGTTAAATCCACTTCAATCAGTGTAGATGAAGGGGAGGAGACAGGTCAAATAATGATTTTTAAGCCTTGAGACAATTGAGACATGGATTGTGTATGTGTGCCATTCAGAGGGTGAATGGGCAAGACAACATATTTAAGTGCCTTTGAACAAGGTATGGTACTGAAGTAGGTGCCAGGAGCGTGAGTGTGTCAAGAACTGCTGGGTTTTTCACTCTCAACAGTTTCCTGTGTGTATCAAGAATGGTCCACCACCCAAAGGACATCCAGTGAACTTGACACAACTGTGGCAAGCATTGGAGTCAACATCCCTGTGGAACGTTTTCGACACCTTGTAGAGTACATGCCCCGATGAATTGAGGTTGTTCTGAGGGCAAAATGAGGGGAGGGGGAGGTGTCCTCAATGTTTTGTACACTCAGTGTACAGGCCAGTAAGATCAATTGTTGCATTCAAACTTTGTAATCAAATATCTACACAGAAAATAACATCCCAACAAAAGACTACTTTTAGCCATAATTCTGATGCTGTTGCAGCTATAACAAGGTTGTCAGATTCAATTCAGCCCAACCAAACGGCTTGAGCAATAAAACCTGGAAAACATTGTGCACAGGAAAAACAACAGCAGAGATATATGACTTGGGGAAAGTAAATTTGCAGAGAGCAAAATAAATAGACATCCTTGCTGTGGTGAAAAACGGCCATGACAGACGCTAAGGTAAAAAAAGAGCTACATTTGTTGGAAACTTAAATAGGGAGGTATGTCACCCATGAGAAAGATGGGGGATGTTTGAGCAGCCTGTCAGACGGTGACAGAAGCTGTGCTTTGAAATGCAGTGGTAGTGTCACCAGCTCATTAAATGAATCTAACATATCCAACAAGATGAAATGTATGCATGTTTTATGGAAGCAAAATTTGAAAAGGAGAGTAAACTTTTGTTTGATGATCCCTGACAAAAAAAAAAAAACAACTGAAGTCGCAACTTGACTTGAAACAGGGAAGACACTTAGAAGAAGCACATAGACTCAAAGCCAAAACCAAACAGTTTGGTTTCCAACTGCAGGGAGGAATCACAGATAGGGACATTGTCAAATTGACAATTCGGGAGGTCTATGCCATACACCCACAGTCATCCAGCTTATACTGACTGCACACAGATATCGGACTTCAGTATGCACCTATTCATGCATGCAAGCTATTCCGAGGCAGTTGTGCAAGAAAAAAAGGTCAACTCTATAGCCCTGGTTTCATTTGGAGGAATAAGCCAGCCTTCTACCTTCTGTGTCTCAGTCGGCTGCCAGGCTGCCAAATTCTGACAGAGTACAGGCTTCGAGGGATACGTTTTGTTCCATTAAAATGTGTGGGCCGTAAATAGATGGCCTGATCGAAGAGTTTGTGTTTCGTGTTACAGTGCACTGGAGACCCAAGCCCCTGCAATACAGCAGCCACATCCTTCACTGATGTCCTCATTAGCAGAATGGGTCTAAACTCATCCCAGATAACATGAGATGGGATTCCTGTAGGACGCTTATCAGGGTCACATTATCATGTAGTACTGTATGTGTTTATCACTAGTTATGTAGGCTGCTATAGAGGGCATCACTAAGGACCTGACATTAACTTTGTGGGGTGATCCAACAAAGCGTATTGCATGTTGCAGATATTGTGCCAGTGTAGGGGACATGAGTCGGTCGTGGTCACGTGATGACGTAGCCCAACCCTCGATCTTCAAAACCAGTGTCTGCCCTCAGCCTAAGAGGGAATTTCCTCTTGGTCTAATACGTTGGTTGATCCTGTGGGAGACTCGGGTTCATATCCCGCATGTTATACCGGTTAGACCTTTTCCCAACCATATGTTAAACATATTTAATCTGTACTTAATGCAAACTGAATTTTCTGCGTTGGCATGGTGTTTTGGGAGAGTTATAGAGCGGTGGCATTTCTTCTTCATCAGAGCATATGAGCTGCTTGGAAAACCGAAACCATGGTTTACAGTGAATCCTCCAATTCTACCAGGCCTGGTCTTTGGTTTTCTTGTCTGATATGCTATATATATAGTGAGAAACATGAGCACAGTACATTCCACGTACACATTCATTTTCCTACTGGGTGGAAAATGTGGTTCTAACAGGGTTTGAATAAAGAAATGAATATTGTCTCAAAACTAGCTTGGACAGAGATGAAGTATTTCTCTTTGGTCGTAGCGTATAAAGGGATCTGGGTGTGGGCCTCAGTACCAAAGGTCTTGGTCTGGACCTTGGTCTTGCCAACCAATGTCTTTGTCTGTGTCTCAACTAATGGTCTGACAGGGCCACGGTGGTTTCTCAATAAATGACTGAAAAACAATCTCTTGTCAGAGTTCTGTGGCTCAGAAGGAGTGACAGAGCACACTGCATTTGAAGGAATTTCTATTCAGTGTCTCTTTCAGGCTGACGTTCTCTTTCCCCTTCAGGTATTCACAAAGCAATGTGCTAGTACATTTCTAGAGCGTAGCCTTGCTTCCTGGGGCCAGAAAATCGAAAACAAAAACCAGCAGCAATATGCCTGGCAGAGCTCACCAGTCCACTACACCACCTGGGAGCAGTGTAGAGGATGGGCATTCACATGTCGTTGTCACAGTGAGTCACATTTGACTGGGAAGCCTTTCAAGGTTCACAACAGCACAGCTCTGTGTAGTATCTCCACTTTGTCAGGTGCACAGAGTTCTTCCCCTCAGCACTGCTAATGCTCTCAGCGCTAATGGTGATCTCTCTCTCTCTCTCTCTCTCTCTCTCTCTCTCTCTCTCTCTCTCTCTCTCTCTCTCTCTCTCCCTCCCTCTCTCCTCAACGTGGTCTATCAGACATAATGTTATGCAAATGCACTGCCAACAAAGGAGATTGCCTTTTTTTTTCAAGAGGTAAATTGTGATTGACGGCTAAAATAAGCACCTGCAGCTGTCTTTCTAGTAAAAGGAAAAAGCCTATCGACAGGGAAACAAACGCTGGGTAAATCAGCAAATGGCAAAAGGGGCTTCTTACAGGGAAGATGTCTGGGGGATGTAAGGGATTGGAGCTTAAATATTTATTTAGAAAGACCTGCTCCAGTTTCTCAGCTGTAACTTTCAAAGCTTTTGAGAAAAGCTATGTTTTAATCAGATGACTTCCCCCCTGACTGTATTATAAACCAACTCCAACTCTGTAGAGCATTAGCGACATCGAGTACATCACAGCAGTTTTTCCCTTTCATTAATTTCCAACATTTTTGGTGATGTTTGATGATTCTCTGTCATCAATGAATGAGCTGCTCATTTCAGCCAAACAATCCCTGTAGGTCTGGCGCAATAAAGAGCCAGCTGATTTCGGCATTTTGCAATAAACCCTTCAAAGTCTCTTTATTTCTGAACAATAGAGTCTATCATTATTTGCTCTGAAGCAGTCACTTCCAAAGGCCCGATCAGACTTCCAGCTGTTGAGAGGGACTGGCTGTCTACCCATCATACTCTTACAAAACCACCCATTTCCCCTTCACTACAGGGTGTGTGGGTAGGTGAGGGAAAGTTGCAGAAGTATTTGTTTGGCTGAACTTCAGGATTCCACTGGGGAGAGAGAAAGAGGAGGAGGAGAATAGAGAGAGAGAGAGGTGAAACGAAAGAGGCAGACTGGATGCACTGCAGCCACACCACTTTAAAAAACTGGAGAGGCAAGTCAAGACATGTTTCTGTTTACTCCCAACAGACAGACAAACAGGGGGTTCATTAGCTCCTCCAAATCTTCACACTGTTAGGGTAGAAGTGAACTCTCATCCTGGTCCGAATGAGTCTGATGGTCCACCAGAGACTCATCTGCTCTGTGGCTCTTTGAAGCAGACCGACCTGGAGCATGTCAGGCTCCTTGCATCCCTGTTGTTCTGCCGTACGGTGCACATATTAGGACATTCTAAATAAGACATCCAATGATGTAGCATGTATTTGTTGTCAGCCGTCTGATGTAGCTCCTAACATGTTCACCATACAGGGAGGTTGTGAGCTGCATGGGCCCCAGATGACTATCTGAATGGCTTCTGCTGAGTGTCTGCTGCCGGGCATCATTGCCCCACAGCTCTCTCTACGGCAAAAACTGACCTTGATGTCACCAAGATTAGTAAGTGTAGCAATTTATAGGGCTTTTGTCGACCTTGTTTTGGCCACTTTTACGTCAAAACACAGGAGTTGATTGATGGAATATGATTTACTGTATGTCATTGTTGGTATGTGTTTATTTTGTATTGCTTTACCGCCTAGTTTCCCCCACATAAAATTATCTGCATATTACATGTACTGTATGTCTGTGCAGTGGCTTGTATTCACAGGTTCCCCAATAAAAATGACCAATTAAAAAAATTAATGAACACATAAAATAATTTGTCTCGTGATTCATAATTTTCCTTAGATTTGCAAGAGGCTGACGTATCTCACCGGAGAAAGCATCCAAGCAACAGCGCCCCTCTGTCTCTGTATGTGCAGCCCATCTATCTGATGCTGTCTGGTCAAAAGTAGTATGATATTTTTGCAGCCCGTAGCATTGAATGCAAGGGAAGCCAGCAAGCATTTGGCCTCCCTTGATATATGTTGTTTTTGTTAATATATATACATCTTTAAAAAAAAAAAAAAAACATTTATAGCCAATCAGCGTTGAGCTAAACTGAGTGAGCTCAACTGTGTGTGGTCCTGGTGCACCAAAAAAAATGTGTAATGGGAAGCCAGTTTGGATTTGGGGTATCCAGCCAGGACGGGTTGTGCAGGCTCGTTGCTCGAGACCTCCAGTGCGCCTCCACGGCCCAGTGCATCCAGTGTCTCGACCAAGGAAGAGGCCACCTGTATGTCTCCCCAGCCTGGTGAGTCCTGTGCCTGCTCCTAGAACCAAGTCGCCCTCCTGTCCGGAACTGCCAGAGCCGCCGTCTGTCCGGAGCTGCCAGAGCCGCTCGTCAGTCTGGAGATGCCAGAGTTGCCCTTCACTCCAGCGCCACAAGAGTCGCCCTTCACTCCGGCGCCGCCAGAGTCGCCCTTCACTCGGGGGCCTCCAGAGTTACCCTTCACTCCGGCGCTGCCAGAGTCTCCCGCCTGTCCGGGGTCCACGGTGGCAAGGGTCGCCACTCCAGAGGCACCACCTAAGTGGGCAAAGACTAAGGTGGAGTGGGGTCTACGTCCCGCACCAGAGCCGCCACCGCAGTGAAATGCCCACCCACACCCTCCCCTATAGGTTCAGGTTTTGCGGCCGGAGTCCACACCTTTGGGGGAGGGGGTGGGGGTGCTGTCACGTCCTGACCTCAGTTTATTTTTTATGTCTCTATTTTGGTTTGGTCAGGGCGTGAGTTGGGGTGGGCATTCTATGTTTTGTTCGAGAATTTGTACTTCTATGTCTTTGGCCTGGTATGGTTCCCAATCAGAGGCAGCTGTCAATCGTTGTCTCTCATTGAGAACCACACTTAGGTAGCCTGTTCCCACCTGTGTTTGTGGGTAGTTGCTTTCTGTTTTTTGTGTGTCTGCACCAGACAGAACTGTTTCGGTTGTTCTCTTTGTTGTTTTTGTTAATCAGTGTTCAGTTCCATTGATAAAAGTATGAACACGTACCACGCTGCACCTTGGTCCTCACCTTCTTCCACCAACAGCCATTACATGAGGAGTCAGTGCCATGGACAGACACATGATATTTAGCATACATTGGACTAAATTGTTTTTGGTATCTTAGTTGTCACTGTATTAGACAAAGCATATGTGCTTTGATAATGTTAAAACGTTGAAGTTGAAATGGTGCTGCAATAGTACAGTCGTGGCAAAAAGTTTTGAGAATGATACAAATACAAATTTGAATAAAGTCTGCAGTTTGTATGATGGCAATTTGCATATACTCCAGAATGTTATTAATAGTGATCAGATGAATTGCAATTAATTGCAAAGTCCCTGTTTGCCATGCAAATGAACTGAATCCCCCAAAAACATTTCCGCTGCATTTCAGCCCTGCCACAAAAGGACCAGCTGACAACATGTCAGTGATTCTCTCGTTAACCCAGGTGTGAGTGTTGACGAGATCGAGGCTGGAGATCACTCTGTCATGCTGATTGAGTTCGAATAACAGACTGGAAGCTTCAAAACGAGGGTGGTGCTTGGAATCATTGTTCTTCATCTGTCAACCATGGTTACTTGCAAGGAAACAAGTGCCAGCATCATTGCTTTGCACAAAAAGTGCTTCACAGGCAAGGATATTGATGCCTGTAAGATTGCACCTAAATCAACCATTTATTGGATCATCAAGAACTTCAAGGAGAGCGGTTCAATTGTTGAGAAGAAGGCTTCAGGGCACCCAAGAATGTCCAGAAAGCGCCAGGACCGTCTCCTAAAGTTGATTCAGCTGCGGGATTGGGGCACCACTAGTACAGAGCTTGCTCAGGAATGGCAGCAGGCAGGTCTGAGTGCATCTGCACGCACAGTGAGGCGAAGACTTTTGGAGGATGGCCTGGTGTCAAGAAGGGCAGCAAAGAAGCCAATTCTCTCCAGGAAAAACATCAGGGGCAGAGTGATATTCTGCAAAAGGTACAGGGATTGGATTGCTGAGGACTGGGGTAAAGTCATTTTCTCTGATGAATTCCCTTTCCGATTGTTTGGGGCATCCGGAAAAAAGCTTGTCCGAAGAAGACAAGGTGAGCGCTACCATCAGTCCTGTGTCATGCCAAAAGTAAAGCATCCTGACACCGTTCATGTGTGGGGTTGCTTCTCAGCCAAGGGAGTGGGCTCACTCATAATTTTGCCTAAGAACACAGCCATGAATAAAGAATGATACCAATACATCCTCCAAGAGCAACTTCTCCCAACCATCCAGGAACAGTTTGGTGATGAACAATGCCTATTCCAGCAAGATGGAGCACCTTGCCATAAGGCAAAAGTGATAACTAAGTGGTTCGGGGAACAAAACATCAATATTTTACGTCCATGGCCAGGAAACTCCCCAGACCTTAATCCCATTGAGAATTTGTGGTCAATCCTCAAGAGGCGGGTGGACAAACAAAAACCCCAAAATTCTGACAAACTCCAAGCATTGATTATGAAAGAATGGGCTGCCATCAGTCAGGATGTGGCCCAGAAGTTAATTAACAGCATGCCAGGGCGAATTGCAGAGGTCTTGAAAAAAAAGGGTCAACATTGCAAATATTGACTCTTCGCATCAATTTCATGTAATTGTCAATAAAAGCCTTTGACACTTATGAAATGCTTGTAATTATACTTCAGTCTTCCATAGTATCATCTGACAAAAATATCTAAAGACACTGAAGCAGCAAACGTTGTAGAAATTAATATTTGTGTCATTCTCAAAACTTTTGGCCACGACTGTAAAGATAGTGCCAATTTATTTTCGACTTGTGGTAACTCTCCGGCCTTTTGCCTCTTGGTAAATAAGAATATGTTCTTAATTGACTTGCCTAGTTTAAATAAGGTTAAATAAAATAAAATAACATTCTAAATCAATAGTGGTTTATTAGTCCGAATATGTCTGAAATATTAACTTGATTGACAATGCTGTAGGTCATGTGACTGTTTGTTATATGCAATATGCTTTGTGGACTCCGCGGACAGATGTTGCTCTCCGGTTTTGTAATGAAACAAAGGCATGGTTGAATTTCTTCTGCCACTGTGTCTTGTTATTGTATCGGCCTTTAGGCCTACAGTATATGTCACGGTGGCAAGGCATATGAACGAACAGGTTATAGAACAGACAACACAATTATCACAACACATCGGTTGTAATATGGCTTTTTCCCCTGGCTTGGCTTCCCCAGTGATTTTACCCACACACTACTACTGTGTCTGTGCACCGTATCCCTTGACTACTTTACAAAGAAAAAACTAAATTATTCAATACTGTCAATGTATTCAGTCTGTTTGTTTCAAGCCTTTATTCTGAGTTTGTCACACCCTGACCTTAGAGATCCTTATTATTTTCTATGTTTGGTTAGGTCAGGGTGTGACTCGGTGAGAGAGTCTATGTTTTCTATTTCTTTGTTTTTTTGCCAAGTGTGGTTCCCAATCAGAGCCTGCTGTTTATTGTTGTCTCTGATTGGGAATCATATATAAGTTGTCATTTTATTTTGGGGTTTTGTGGGGTCTTGTTTTCTGTTAAGTGTCTGTTACCTGACAGAACTGTTCGCCTTCGTTTTTGCTTTGTTATATTGTTTGAGTGTTTTTGAAAATAAAATCATGAACACTTTCCACGCTGTGCTTTGGTCCACTAATTTCGACAAGAGCCGTTACAGAGTTGTGACTATGTATTAGAGCAAGAAGGAAAGTAAGGGAACGGGGGATACCCAGTCAGTTGTATAACTGAATGCATTCAACTGAAATGTGTCCCCCGCATTTAACCCAACCCCTCTGATAACACACGCATTCATCACGACTGGAACTGAAAAGCTCACAAATGACAACAAAGGCCTTTTGTACTTGAATAAATCAATGTCTTTTTAATCATACGGACGATGGAAAAGAGGTCCCATTTGTTTATCAGCCTGAGCCTCATTTGACCCCTTGACAAAGAGTGTTGCCATGCTGACTATGTTATTATGCCCCAATCAGGGGTTTGCTTCAGTCTAGCTCTCTGGAGTCAGGGTAATGAGAGCTCTCTGTGAGTCGCACTTCCCTCTCACGGCACAGCAGACACTCAACTATAGTCCTGTGCATGCTGAGGACAACAGCTCCACAGTGGCTGCATTATCACAACGTAATGACAACAATGAGCTTCTTGAATGAAAGCATCCAAATAGCCTAGGTAAATGTATTAATCCAGCAGGTAGCCTAGTGGTTAGAGTGTTGGACTAGTAACTTGAAAGGTTGCAAGATCGAATAAAAATCTGTACAAATCTGTCGTAAAAATGTCGTAAACATCTGTCGTTCTTGCCTCGAACAAGGCAGTTAACCCACTGTTCCTAGGCCGTCATTGAAAATAAGAATTTGTTCTTAACTGACTTGCCTAGTTAAATAAAGGTTCATTACTGAAGACATTGTGTTTTGATACTCCTTCTGAATCTAGTTCTACTACTGTAGCATATCCCACTGTGTCGCACGTTTACGAGGTATTATTCACAAGCTCCCTGCTCATAAAATATGTGCACACAAACTCAGCAGCACACATTCCAATGCATCCCTCCTGTTTGGAAACAGAATCTAAATGGAATCCTCCCAACTGCCGCTTTGAAAATGTTGTGGCTCGGTCTGCTTTATGTTTTTCACATTCTTTCCTCATAGTGATGAGACCACATGCATATGACAGTGAATCCCAAGGTTGTCCACAACAACAATAGAAACAGTAGCTTCTGTTTATGGAGTCTGAAATCGGTCCATTGTGAATAACCAACAGATCATTTGTGTGTATGGAATAAACCGTGCTGTATCTTCTCTTGGCTTGTTGGAACTGGAATACCCGAAAGAGACAACAGCACAGGGAATAATTAAATGAGCCGTTTCAAAGGAAATCTAGGTCAGTTTGACAAACTGTGACTATGATAAGGACAAAGTCATGGTGTTTCATTTCAACTACGGCCCTGTGTTTGTGTCTTTTTAGTGAAAAGGCTACTTGAGGAGCTATTCTGGGCTTCATCAAATACAAGCCCAAGACAGCGTGAAATAAGAGGTTATGCAAAGAAAAACAACGGCATTATTTTATTTCAAAGTTCTGCTCATCGTTAGTCTTCCTCCACCCAAATGAATTTATTTGACAAATGCAACACAGCAACGTCAAACAACACTGAGTTGTGTACTTCAGTGCTATGCTATAATCTTGATTTAGCACCGTTGCTACTTTTGATTGTGTTTGTGGAAATTCTCAACGTGATGCAGTGCGGTATGAAATCTGGTCATGAAACAACTTCCACAATACAAACCATCCTACTGGCAGGCCTTCGTCACTCATGGTCATCCATGGCTGTTTTTCATCTGTTACCATGACAACGTCCCTCTGCATTAGTCCTCCCTGCTTTCTGAATGTGCAGAACAAGGAGACCGAGGCAGACTTCTTCAGACCATCAGCAGCTGCCTTCAATGCTGCTGATCACAAACCTCAGTGATTTTACAATATCACGGAAAGAAGTGCAGTAGTTGAAAGCTTGAGATTGTGACTCATCAATATGGAATATGAACTTTAGTCACCTGTCGACTGGTCAGTTTTGGTCCATAATGTAGCCTAAACTAGATGATACATTTTTATGTTGGAAATGGGAGTGTAGAAATTTTAATAGGACCAACAGACATAAGAAAAGTGTGGTATTCGTAGCCTATGACTAAATGTTGCAAAATTATTTGAACATTGTCATGGAATCACCTCTGTAGCAACAAAGGAAAAACATTGGTGTCCTGATGAGAAACACAGTTAACATCACCAGCACAGTGTCACATTACCAGCACAGTACCATGCTATTAGCTACACTAAATATCCCATTGAGGCTCTCTACTGAGGTTTCAATGTGGGCTGTACACCTAACTCTTCCCACTGTACGTCATATACTGAGCCCACATCTCTTTCAGTGCTCCACTACTATATAGAGCAATAATGACAATGACAGTGTCATGGTCTAGCTTATACAAGGTTAATGCTCACAATGTTGTATGTCGTATGTCTGTATTATGTCATGTTACTATGAAATCAATATCTGCCAACACAAATGACTGAAAATTGTACTGACTAATGAAAGATAAAACACCTACTGCAAAATAAACAGATCAAATCACTCGTCGTCAAAAGGAATATGGCCGTGGAAAGAATTCAACACTTTTCAGATTCTACAGGAACTGTCAATGTTGTGCGTACTGGGAGTGGACCTCAGACTCCGGAAGCGGACCAGTGCCCACCGGCCTGAGGAGAGACACATGGAACAAGGGGTTAATATGGTAATCGGGGGAAGCTGTAACCTGTAACATAACTCGTTCACTCTCCTCAGGACTTTAAATGGCCCCACAAACCGCGGGCCCTTCTTCCGGCAGGGCAGACGGAGGGGCAGGTTTCGGGTCGAGAGCCAGACCCTGTCCCCCAGTGCGAACACCGGGGCCTCACTGCGGTGACGGTCTCTGCAGGTCTTTTGGCGCAGCGCGGCCTGCTGGAGGTGACCATGGTCGGCCTCCCATGTCTCCTCCGCGCGCCTGAACCAATCGTCCACTGCAGGAGCCTCGGTCTGACTCTGATGCCCCGGTGCCAGAACCGTCTGGTACCCCAATACACACTGAAAGGGGGAGAGGTTATTGGAGGAGTGGCAGAGCGAGTTCTGCGCCATGGACATGAACGCCGCCCACTCCCCTGGCCGGTCCTGGCAATAGGACTGCAGAAACCTACCCACATCCTGGTTAACTCTCGGGGTGGAAACCTGAGGTAAGGCTGACCGAGACCCCCAGATGTTCCATGAATGCCCTCCAGACTCTCGAAGTGAACTGGGGACCTCGATCAGATACTATATCCTCAAGCACCCCGTAGTGCCGGAAGACATGTGTAAACAGGGCCTTCGCAGTTTGTAGGGCCATAGGGAGACCGCGCAGAGGGAGGAGATGACAGGACTTAGAGAAACGATCCACAGCGACCAGGATCATGGTGTTTCCCTGTGAGGGAGGAAGATCCGTGACCAAGGTCGTTGTGGAACGGGTAAGTGATGTAGCTTACCTCTGGGCAGGTGTCTAGGAGCCTTACACTGGGTGTACACCGAGCAGGAGGAAACATAAACCCTCACGTCCCGAGCCAAAGTGGGCCACCAGTACTTCCCAGTCAGACAGCACACCATCCAACCGATCCCCGGATGACCAGAGGAGGATGATGTGTGGGCTCAATAGATCAACTGGACACAGACAGCAGACGGAACGTACTGACGCCCGACGGGACACTGGAGTGGAGCGGGCTCTGTACGCAACGCCTGCTCAATGTCCGCGTCCAGCTCCCACACTACCGCCGCTACCAGGCAGGAGGCCGGGAGAATGGGAGTCTGATCCATGGGCCGCTCCTCTGTGTCATACAGCCGGGACAGTGCGTCTGCCTTCACATTCTGGGAACCTGGTCTGTAGGAAAGGGTCAACACAAAACGGGTAAAGAACATGGCCTGACGAGGATTCAGTACTCCAGGTTGCGGTGGTCAGTCCAGATGAGAAAAGGGTGTTTAGCCAATGTCTCCACGCCTTCAAAGCCTTAACCACAGCTAACAGCTCCCAGTCCCCCACATCATAATTCCGCTCCGCTGGGCTGAGCTTCTTCGAGAAGGAGCCCTATCCCAGCCTCGGACGCATCCACCTCCACTATGAATGCCAAAAAGGGATCTGGATGGGCCAGCAAGGGAGCCGAGGTAAACAGAGCTCTTAGGTGCCCAAAAGCCCTGTCCACCACAACCGACCACTGCAGACATACAGGACCCCCCTTCAGCAGTGAGGTAATGGGAGCAGCCACCTGGCCAAAACCCCGGATAAATCTCCGGTTGTAATTGGCAAACCCTAAAAATCACTGCACCTCCTTTACCGTGGTGGGAGTCGGTCAATTACACACAGCTGCAATGCGGTCACTCTCCATCTCCACCCCTGCTGTGTAAATGCGATACCTTAGGAAGGAGACGGCATGCTGAAAGAACAGGCATTTCTCAGCCTTGACGTACAGGTCATGCTCCAACAATCGTCCAAATACCTTGCGCACCAAGGACACATGCTCAGCGCGTGTAGCGGAGTATATCAGAATGTCATCGATATACACCACTACACCCTGCCTGTGCAGGTCCCTCAAAATCTCATCTACAAAGGATTGGAAGACTGATGGAGCATTCATCAACCCGTATGGAATGATAAGGTACTCATAATGCCCTGAGGTGGTACTAAACGCCATCTTGATTGATACCTCGATAGTCAATGCACGGGCGCAGACCTCCATACTTCTTCTTCACAAAAGGAAACTCGAGGAGGCGGGTGACGTGGAGGACCGAATGTACCCCTGACGCAGGGATTCGGAGACATATGTCTCTATAGCCACAGTCTCCGCTTGCGACAGGGGATACATGTGACTCCCGGGAAGTGTAGTCTACCAGGAGATTTATCGCACAATCCCCCCGTCGATGGGGTGGTTATTGAGTCGCCTTCTTTTTACGGAAAGTGAGAGCCAAATCGGCAGATTCTGGGGAAATGTGCACGGTGGAGACCTGGTCTGGTCTTTCCACCGTGTTGGCACCAACGGAAACCCCTACATACCTCCCCGATGCCCTCTGTTGCCAGGAAATGGTGGGGTTGTGACGAGCCAACCAGGGAAGGCCTAGTACCACGGGAAACGAGTATCAATGAGGAAGAGACTGATTCTCTCCTCGTGACCCCCCTGCATCTCCATGGCCAGGGAGATGGTGGCTTCCCTGATTAACCCGGACCCTAATGGTCGACTGTCCAGAGCGTGTAACGGGAAAGGTCTTACCACAGGGAAGGGAAGGGACGCATCCCACTGGAACTGGATCCGGACGGGACGGGTAGAGGTAACCCCGGTTGCGCTGGTCGAGGTGCTGGAGAGACTTCCTGTCTCTCCCAGAGGTCCATGGTCTGGACCACGTGATCTGTCATGGCACCGAGATGATGCAGCATAGCTGAGTGTTCCTGGATGCGCTCCTCAACTCCTCTGACCGGAGTACCTGCTCCTGCTGACTCCATGGTAGGTGTGTGATTCTGTCAATGGTGTGCGTACTGGGAGCGGAGTCAAGTGCTGGAGAGCACAGAGTTGTGAACAGGCGCACACTTTATTTAGGCAGAAGAAACCAACAGATGGACGCCACTG
Organism: Oncorhynchus keta; assembly: GCF_023373465.1. Lineage (NCBI taxonomy): Eukaryota > Metazoa > Chordata > Actinopteri > Salmoniformes > Salmonidae > Oncorhynchus > Oncorhynchus keta. Next base: position 14,484,062 of record NC_068425.1, on the reverse strand, counting down.
GGTCGAAACCTCCATCCAATATGCCAAAGTGCAAAAACGCGTAAACAGTCACAATAAGAAAGTACAAACAAATAAACATACCTTGTGAAATATACACGGAAATAAACGCACACCAGAAATAGTGCGTCAAAAATGACATGTAACACGAAACAATCACACACAAAGACATGAGTGGCAACAGAGGAATAAATACATGTAGTGTGATTGGGGAATGAAAACCGGGTGTGCAGGGAACAAGACAAAACTAATGGAAAAATGAAAAATGGAGCGGGGATGGCAATAAATCCAGTGACGTCGACCACTGAACTCCGCCCGAACAAGGAGAGGAGCCGACTTTGGCGGAAGTCGTGACAGGAACAAACTTCAGAAAGCCATCCGTCACGCAAAACATTTTATTTGAACCAGATTGCTTATCTTCAAAAAGAAAAGCCAAAACAATAGCACAGACAGGTGCAAACCATGCCTGGAATAAAAGAGGTCTCTCTGAAAAACAATATTCCTGGCTATGATCAAAACAAAACAAATGCAATAGCAAATTAAATGAACAACAAGTCAGCCAATCACTAACCCCCCTCGACACAACAACCCTCCCAGCCTTCCTACCTGCGCTGCAGCCTCTCCCGGAAATCAAACCATGGGAGGTGTATGAAAAGCTGCATGTGATCAAAGCCAACAAAGCCCCCGGCCCCAACGGTGTGCCACCACGGATCCTATGAGAATTTTCCTGTGAGTTAAGTCAATACATCTGTGACATCCTCAATATTGCATTCCAGCAAGGTGAATTCCCCTCCCAGTGGAAAGAAGCCATGGTTGTGCCCATCCTCGAGGCCCACCATCCTTCACTCAACCAGCCACGGCCAATATCCCTGACACCACAACTATCAAAAGTTGCTGAGAGCTTTGCTGCCAACTTCTTTCTCTCGGAGGAGGACCTGGGCCCTAGGACCATGCCTCAGGACTACCTGGCATGATGACTCCTTGCTGTCTCCAGTTCACCTGGCCATGCTGCTGCTCCAGTTTCAACTGTTCTGCCTGCGGCTATGGAACCCTGACCTGTTCACCGGATGTGCTACCTTGAACCTGGACCTGCTTTTTTAACTCTCTAGAGACAGCAGGAGCAGTAGAGATACTCTGAATGATCGGCTATGAAGAGCCAACTGACATTTACTCCTGAGGTGCTGACCTGTTGCACCCTCGACAACCACTGTGATTATTATTATTTGACCCTTCTGGTCATCTATGAACATTTGAACATCTTGGCCATGTTCTGTTATAATCTCCACCCGGCACAGCCAGAAGAGGACCGGCCACCCCTCATAGCCTGGTTCCTCTCTAGGTTTCTTCCTAGGTTCTGGCCTTTCTAGGGAGTTTTTCCTAGCCACCGTGCTCCTACACCTGCATTGCTTGCTGTTTGGGGTTTTAGGCTGGGTTTCTGTACAGCACTTTGAGATATCAGCTGATGTAAGAAGGGCTTAATAAATACATTTGATTTCATTTGGATGAAGGAAGACATAACACCCAACATAGACCCCAGGAATATCATCTACCTATGCCTCCTGGACTGTTTATACAAGCAATCAGACATCCCATCCACCATAACCACATTAATCCACACTGACTTCTCCAAAGCCTTTGACAAAATCGACCACACAATTGCCGTTGAATGCCTAATCCAACTGAGTGTTAGACCTGTCCTCATAGCATGGATCTACAGTGTGTGACCGGCCGCAAACAACAGGCACACTACCAAGACAGCCTCTCAGGCTGGCAGGAGCCGAAGGAGGTATGGCTCAAGGAACTCTTCTGGGCTCTTTCATCTTCCTTGCGGTCATTGACAGCGCAGCCCAGGATGTCAACAGTAGGTTGAAATATGTTGACAATCTAAATCTGGTCCGCATGTGTATAACAGGAAACAACAGCCCACTGCAGCCGGGCCCTGAACAAGTTCAACATGTGGGTTCATGCAAGCAGAATGTCACTGAACCCTGCCAAGTGCAAAGTCCTATCAATCCACCTGTCCCGTGCCCTCTCCGGATCAAGGGCCAGGATCTCAAATTGTGTGATAGTGTGAACATTTCAGGGGTAACAGTACAGAAGGACTCAAGCAGGGCCCAGATTCACAAAACACTTCTTTACGCAAAAACTTAAATTAAGAAGCTTCATAAAAGCTTCATAAAAAAGTGAGTGCAATTGTAAGTTCAATTCCTCACCAACATTTAATGATTTAATGATTTTCTTACGAACTTCTCAAATATCTTCTTACAAATCTTCTTAAGCTAGGCAACCGTTTTAGCTAGCTATCTAGCTAGCAATGGAAATCCAGTTAGCATATTTCTTACTAAGAATACTGTTCTAAAACATGTTCCGGGGTTTAAATGAATCAATACTAAAACTTTTCAGATTAAGTTTGTGAGTGAATTAAACATGTTCAATTGCTTTCATGAGCTTTTTCTCAAAACAAGGGTTTAGCTATCTTGGAATTAAGAACATTTCCAATAACTTTATTTTCATTAATCTAATTTATTCTTAACTTTTTTGCTTAAGGAGAGACATCAGAAATAGTGCAAGAACATTTCCAATAACGTTTTGGAGGAATAGCAACTTTGCTTAACTTTCTTCTTAGGTCTATAGTTAAGGAAAACATGTCAGTTAAGAATACATTTCTTCTTAAGAAGGTTTTGTGAATCTGGGCCCAGGTTGCTATTATGGTAACCTAAAGCAACAGAAACATTTTCTCCCTCGCTGCCTTAAAAGGTTCCATGTGCCATAGGAAGACCTAGTGAGCATTTATACCAGCTACATACGCCCCACCTTGGAGGGGTTTGACTTTGCCTGTGACTCTTAGCTGTAGTCTCAGGCCAGTCTCACATTATGGGCCAAGTGAGACTAACACTATACCCAAACTGGGCGCTCGCATCCGTCCAAATGGGCCATCGTGCGCAAATGGATTTTGTTCCCCGACACCAAAAGCGATCACGACACGCAGGTTGAAATATCAAAACAAACTTTGAACCAATTATATTAATTTGGGGACAGGTTGAAAAGCAATGAACATTTATGCCAATTTAGCTAGCTAGCTTGCAGTTGCTAGCTAATTTGTCCTGGGATATATACGTTGAGTTGTTATTTTGCCTGAAATGCACAAGGTCCTCTACTCCAACAATTAATCGATACATAAAACGGTCAACCGAATTGTTTCTAGTCATCTCTCCTCCTAGGATTTTTCTTCTTTGAACTTCATATGGCGATTGGCAACTAACTTTCATAAGATGTATTACCACCACAGACCTCCGTTTATCTTTCAGTCACCCATGTGGGTATAACCAATAAGGAGATGGCACGTGGGCAAATGCTTCTAAAAGCCAATGAGGAGATGAGAGAGGCACGACAAATAGAAGCAACTTCTATTTTAGCTCCTTGCAACGCTGGCGCGCGCGAGCAGTGTGGGTGCAATGATTGAATAACATGTATGTGTACATTTATTTTGCAAAGCTCGTGCACGCGAGCAACACAAGCGGTGTGGTCGGCATGTAAGCGTTAGATCAACTGTAAGGGAAGTCATTGAGTGAAGAACAGGATGATGACAGGCACTCCACTCTCACAACAGACCTCAAATGTTTGTCCTGGTTGTGTATTAATGTTCAAGATGAACGGCGTTTAACTCACACTGAACTCTCTCTGGAGCTCATTACTCTGGTCTGGTCTCCATGGATAGAGAACACCACAGGGAAAAGCAGGAAACATAAAACACGGGTGATTTTGACACATAAATATGTTTGGACATACCACACCCAACTGAATAAGGAACGTGTATAAGACATGTCACACCGTGTCCAAAGGCACTCCCAATCCACCGGCGATTGTCACTCTTAATAAGAGTCACTGCTCATTGACATCAAATAAAATGATCATCCCAAATCACTGAGCTACTAGAGATGTTGCTCTTCATCCACAATCTGTAAAGTCTCCCAGCTCCCTCTCTTAGTTAAAGGTTTACAGATGAAGAGATGCTTCCTGGCACAGAGGAGCCAACTGTACTGCTGGAATACATAGCCCCTGAATTTGCCCTGCGGCTACATATTAGTGTGCACACATGAGGTTTTTGCTTGTTAGTCTGCTTCCGTATACAGTAAGTAGCACAGTGGGCTGAGACCATCTCCAAGACAGGCTATGCCATATAATGAGCTCTCTATGTATTAGGACTATTTGCCATGATATTTGGGAACGTTTTTGACTTATTACAGTGGATTGCAAGTTGTAACCTTGAAGCACAAGTGTCACCATATGCAGTAACACTGCTTGCATCTACAGAAAAAAAAAGCTCACAGAAAAATCTTCACGCACACATTTGACATTTTCCAAAGTGGGTTCACACACAGAGCTCAAAGAACAGCTTGTCGGTGTATTAGCACATGGATATTGGTTTGAAAACCTGTTCATTTGCTTTGCTATCCAGATTGCCTCATTGCTTAATTAATAGTGTGTAATTACAGCAGTATGGCAGATATTGGAGAGGGGAAAAAACAGGGAAAGGTTCCTCTTTGAGCAATCTTCTGGGTTTGATGAGACAGATTTACTGTAAAAAGTACATGTCAAAATAATGTGAAGTAGGACACATTTCAGATGCTCTGCTTGTTTCCCCAGTTGTACGCAATACTATCATGCGCCTACCCCTTCATAATACATCACAACTGTATGGTCAAGTCGTTGACAGATAATGCATGATGACGACCATCTCTCAATATACACTATTATCATTATATTCATCTTATTGAATAAAACAGGTTTATATAAAAAGAGCCAGGTTTGGTGTTGCATGTTATGGTCAATCCTCTTTAAGATATTTTTGAGGTCTTGGAAAACTGGGGCATCAAGCGAGCCAATGTCTCTGTCTGCTTGTAAACAGATTGGGTTTCTCAGCAAGCATCTGTACAAGACTCTTTCGGGCATTTGGCTCACTGAAACTGAGCAGGGAAAAAAACACATCTGAAGAGTTGTTCATTCTCTGCGTGTGACAAACGCAATATAAAGCAAACCAATTGTTACGGGCAGAAAGATGTCTGACTCATGTGTTGTTATGATGTTGACGTTGTCGTTCGGACAACTTGGATTATTTGACTATCTGACAAAGGGTCAAACAAAAAATATTCAACCTTTGGACATGAACAATTCTGAAAAAGAGAAGTCTTTTTAAATTCATTATTGTGGCATCGTGAAGAAATGAAAGAAACAGTGAATAGGAAATGGATTGTTCTGATCGTGATGAACGTACAGTAGGTGAAAGAGGATCCAGACCCCCGACAGCATGATCATTAGCACCCGCCTCCAGGGCAAATAGATCAGGGAGAATAAGCCACCCACAACGGCTTCATATACAATTTTTGTTTAAGTCATAAGAATCGATGATTGTATTGCCTTGTTATTACATTTGAAGTTTCGAGTTAGGAAATGAGTTAGATGGCTCTTAAGTTTCCAAATGACTTGTTTCCTGTTTAAATACAGTTTCTCAGCAATAGAGATGTGAAGCGAGGAAGAAAAACATTAAAATGTCACAAGCACATATTTTATATTCCAAATTCACAGGCAGCTATTTATAGTCTGTCATTGAAAAGGATGTGTCTGCACCTCAAAGGAAGGCTAATCCATCAACGTCTTCTTGCATTAATAAAATCTGTTACGAGGCATGAATTCCGGGCCTGGTTTCGGAGGCTGAATTGGTAGTGCCGCCATCCAGTCCTGATCTCTGAATACTGCAGACTGCCAGACAAGACAGGTCCATTGTCCCAGTGTTAGAAGCCTGAAAGGTCAGCTAATGCAGACAGCTGGCTGAGAATAAAAAATGGAGCTTCATAGTGTGTCCAAGATGAGGCAGTAATTCTTCAAAGTGAAAATACCAGGGACATAAGCCAGGATGAATAGAGACAGCATTTCATGCCTTTACGCTTTTGTTGGTCTAAAACTTGGTGAAGCGCACTGAGATGGGAGGAGGAAGAATAGAAACTCAGCATGGGGCCATGCAAAAACTTAATACACCATAAGGAAAATTGTAGAGGAACAACTGACACCGACAAAAGAATTGAAGGAGAGCGATAGAGAGAGAGAGAGAGAGAGAGAGAGAGAGAGAGAGAGAGAGAGAGAGAGAGAGAGAGAGAGAGAGAGAGAGAACGAACGAAAGACAAAATCCTTGATTGAAGTGCCTGTCAGTATTGGGTTCTGGCACCTGGAAGCGTTGTCCTGGGGATAAGGTAGGATTAGTACCCAAGCCCATCAGTGGGCTGCTTAGCCTGGAGGTCTGGCTGAGGAAGCTGACTGTGGTTCAGGCTGCGCTGCAGATGCATACGTACAGATGGAACCACGTCCACATCCCTTTGGGCATACTGATTCTGCTCAAGTCAGCACATCAAGAAAACATTCACCCATTACAAACTTTGCCAGAGAAATTACGACTGAGACAGGAATTACTGTTGATTGGATGCATGTCAATACCGAGGGTTTTCACAGTGTGGAAGTTGTTTTGTTGACAACATGTAATTAATTCATTCACGTGAGCTTTAAGATATTTGATACTCCTGTGTAGTTGTTTAGTGCAAAAGTCATGTTAGAGTTAAATACAATTGACTGCTTTGATAGAGTTTAGTACTTCGACACAGCACCTCGGTTGTCCATGAAATAAGGTAGGCATAATTGTTATCATTTCAACTGAGATTAGAAAATTACCTTCACACTGTAAATTGCGGTTAATATTGACATTCTATGACTAAGTCGACAGAACCATTTGAAAATCACAATTACATTTGAAAGGGAGCTGTGATTGAGCTGTGAAGTCAACCTGATCTGATCTCCACCCGGATGGCCTAAATTACAGTCATCAGAAGAAGAGACATCTCTTGCGCATGAGCCAATTTGAATCACGTATAAATGGGCTTGTAATTTCACAAGCAAGTTCTATAATTCTGCAGCATAACGGGACTGCAGTTCCATGGGTTGGAAATGAGGTTGTGTGTGGCTGATACATTGGGGTAATGGTAAGTGAGAGAGAAGCAAAATAGAGGAGGATAAAATCGTGACATCAGTCAGGGTGTGACAGAGATGTTGAGTCTGGGAGCGTTGTTACTACGCTCCTCTCAGTCGAGTTTATATTTCACCTTGTGACACGTCAATAATTCAACAGTGCGACACGGTCTATCCTGCTTGTGAAAACAAGTCATCCATCAACATTACTGGCTCACAGGCAAGATAGATGAAATATGGATGGAGTGTGGACTGGACTCTGACAAGTGGTGATATCAGTGAAAACACAGATTACAATACAGAAAAAGTGGTGTTTTACAAGCTGTCAGTTCGATGTAAAAATATATATATATTTGCCCGCGTTGCAGATGGCTATATCATTCCTCTAATACAGGACTAGTAAAGGCCGAATGCACTACTTTTGTGAAAAGAAATAGTATTTTTTTATTGATTAATATATATTTTTTTTATTATGATTTTACAGGGGGTGCTGTAGTACCCTCAGCATCCCTACTTCCCGTTTATTTAACCAGGCAAGTCAGTTAAGAACAAATTCTTATGTACAATGACAGCCTACCCTGGCCAAACCCTGAACCGGACGACGCTGGGCCAATTGTGTGGCGCCATATGAGACTCCTAATCATAGCCAGTTGTGATACAGCCTGGAACCAAACCAGGGTCTGTAGTAACGTCTCTAGCACTGAGAGACAGTGCCTTAGACCTCTGTGCCACTCAGGAGCCCTGTGAATATGCTTCACATTGGAAAAACAACCTTCTTCACTCCAAATCAGACGGACATTTTTCCAAAGTTTAAATTGCCTCTGTTCAACTCTGTTAAATGAATGGTGTCCAAAACTGTTGATCAATCCAGTCTGTTCCCTCAAGGTGTCTCTTCAAACATAAATTATGTCTGTGAAGGTGAAACTCAATTATGTGACTGTGCGTCAATCAACATTTAATGAACTAATTTGATAGCATGAAATGAATGATAATATACTATAGGGTCAGGTTTGTGGGGATCTCATGTGGGTGTGTGCATTATGCAAACCGATTCCTTTTTAACATGCAAACCATACATTACAGTGTGTAGGTCATGCATCCTAACTAACATTCTAAATTAAAAAAACATCAGAGATCTAATGTTGAACAGAATCTTCAGCATCGGGATCATGACTCTCATCAACCAATTTTGTAAAAGGTAATGAACATTAGTAAGCTCCACACATTCTGCATAGTCCAGAGCTGGTCCCCTAAGATTCTGATCCATCACTCGTCTTGCATGGTTTGAAGCATCGGCAAAGGAGAGCCTTAGAAAGGGAAGGAGAGCCTTAGAAAGGGAAGGAGAGCCTTAGAAAGGGAAGGAGAGCCTTAGAAAGGGAAGGAGAGCCTTAGTTCTGCTGACCATTTCCCCCGGGACAAATGTCAGCTTATAACATGAGGAGCCGAGTTTTCAATGGAACACAGAAATGATAGATGATAGGCCAAACATCCCAGCTCTAGGACTAAACTTTATGATGACGGTTTAAAAAGCACTCCTTTCAACAGGGGTTTTTGGTTTACGATAAAGCCCATTGTAGTATGCTACATTCTTCAAAAGAAATTGGGGTTTACCTCTGAATGTTACATATTAATGAAAAGTGTAAAACCTCAAGGATTGCATGATTTATTGGTGTATACATGCAAACACCATTTATTAAAGGGGTTGCTGAACCTTGGAGATTACAAGGATGCCTTCACTTAGCATTCATGGTTGAACATTCCTCATAATTACATTATGTAATATGTATCCCCAACAGATCCATTCTTCCCAGACGGCATGCATAGTTCAACAGCAGGAGGCCTCATACAGATGATGGATCTTATTTTGATCACCCTGTTGCAGGAGAACTTTCTTTCAACCCCTTCAAAATTGTCCATAAATTGTAATCCACATAATAATTCACATTTCCTGTTCCCGTTTTTCCCGCTATAGCAAACTGACTCAAATGAAGATCCTACATCTGTATACTGTAGCTCTAGCTGTAATCTCCAGTTTCCATACGTACCTCTAGTGGTAATCCTTCTTGTCCAGCACGGTCTCATTGGCCTGTATCTGCCCAGGCATGCTTATCTCCCCTGGTCCACATGTATGCACATTTACTCATGTGCAGCGGTTTACTTCCATGACCAAATATTCATACAGTATGTCACATCCATCCATCCATCTAGAGTGTTTGTGTTTACCTGGGATAGCTATGGATTGGTTGGCGCTCGGGGCACAGATGTTTTCCAGAGGCAGCCTGACTCCTCTTTACCACAGCTGGGAGGAGGGCCATTTGTCTTTACTGATCATGGTCATGTACTCAAGTCTTTTCACTGGCACACTCAGTGTCAAGTTTGCCAACCCTTTCTTCCATGATATTTTCCCGCGATCCTCACTGTAATAACTTGTTTGATGCATCTCAAGCCTCTTGTATGGGTGTTAATGAAACACCACATAGAATTGGAGAGCAGCCACCGTTCCTACTCCAGGCTCCGCTCCGCTCCTCTTCTCCCTGTATGGGGAAAAAGACAAAAGAAGATAGGGAATAGGGAACAGAAGTCATCTTATCAAAGATCAAGCGTTGAGCGTTGAAAGCGCTGTTGAAAACCCCCTGTGTGCTCAGCTGTTGTACTGTGATAATTTGAGTGTACAGACGATGGCAAGCCGTGACACCATTAGACCTCTGTGGAGGTCCGGCTGCTACTCCTACACCCCTTCATCATCCCTCGCTTCAACTATCCCAACACGGAGACCACGACAGAGCACAGATGATGGGAAAAGAAGAAGACGAGCAGTCGGAGTGGAAATCAAGCAGAACGGGAGCGGAAGCAATTTACCCCGGATTGTCCTCCTGTCCAGTTTTACAACATGCTCCTTGAAAAAGGTATCCATCGCCATGTCTGTTTGCAGCCCTCGAAAGTCAGCTAATTGACACATCACTTGGCATTATTCCACAGACAGCATAGAGAAGCCAAAGGAGCAGCAAACTGACCAGAATCATTGCCTCGCCTAACCCCCTCTGTAGATACACTGAGCTCCAAAAGTATTGGGACAGTTGACACATTTGTTGTTGTTTTGGCTCTGTACTCCCAGTACTTTGGATTTGAAAAGATACAATGGCTGAGGTTAAAGTGCAGACTGTCAGCACTAATTAAGAGGGTATTTTCATCCATATCTGTTTGTTTTGGTTGTGTTTCAGATTATTTTGTGCCCAATAGAAACTAATTGTAAATCATGTATTGTGTAATTATGTTTGTAAATAATTTTTATTGTAAATAATAATATGTTTCTAAACACTTCCACGTTAATGTGGATGCTACCATGATTATGGCTAGTCCTGAATGAATCGGGAATAATGATGAGTGAGAAAGATACAGACGCTATATCGTACTCTCAAGACTTGCTAACCTCTCACCATTAAAATAATGGGAGGTTAGCATTTTTCAGAGGGTATGATATCTGTGCCGTTTGAAACTTTCTGACTAAAAGGCATTTTTGGCCTCTCTACAGTACCACTCAACTAGCCTTATTTTCTCATACACAATGCTACTCTGACTACCTGCCACGAGAACAGTGGTCTATGAAAGGCTGCTATTTCACCCCCAGTCTGAGAGGTTGTGACCTCTATCAGAAGGAGGATAATGCCATATAATGCTATGACGTCTGCACTGCTGCTGAACCATTACATTTCACGGAGGGTTAGAAAGGTCAGCACTCATTGGTATTCGCGTGATAAGGTTTGCTAAGACGTAATTTTCTATGAAGAGTTTATTTTATTTTACATTTCCCAGTACCTAATGCTTAACACTAGAACCGCCATAGGCCGATGGCCACTGACGTTACATTTTTAAATAGAAAAAACATTTGCAAAAAAAGAAGCAATGGTTTGGTTTTCAGAATTTTCAATTCGCAAGCAGAAAAATATTAAGAGGCTATTTACTCTTTTTTTTTTTACCCTAACGGGCCGAGACAAATGTGTCAGAAGGAGTTGATACTAAGGTGCTGACGTGTCTCTCTCTTATCTAACTGAATTAATGATGTCATTGGATGAATGGGTGATAGCAACCAGATAGAAACAGATCATTGCGCGCATGACTTCATGACTGAATTTGAATGAACTGAATGATGAGGATGAAGAGGAGGATGAAGAGGGTGAATGAATTTAGAACAACAGTGTAAGAATTGTGGCCACAGTGCATACTGCTCTAAATCCTGATCCTCCTTTACCCTGGGAAAAATACAATTATTTTTTGTTTCTACTTTGTCAGGAGAAGCTGTAACGGGACTGTATTAATTACTATAACTCTAGTACTAATCGAATCTACAAATAAAATGTATCAAAGGTATTACACTGTCATGTTTTTATTGTACGAGAAATTAAATACAATAAATATCCTTTACTATCTGTTTTTATATTTTCAGAAATATTTATTTGTGGGCCGTCTAATTATTTTACTACGAAAGGCTGGAAATAATATAATCTCCCCTCTAGTCAAGTCAGACGGTGAGAGTCAAGTCAGACAGTGAGTATAACTCGTCAAGTTCACAAAGGCAAACCGCACCAAACCGACTGCGATCCTCTGCCTCCGATGTCTGAGCCTCGCAGGAGAAAAAGCAGAACAGGGCCAAGTGAGAAGGTGATCCCAACCAGCACGGTGAGCAAGGAGTCTTGGAAGAATGGCACGGTTTGGGTAGGAAAGAGCGTGAAGAGCGCGTTTGACCTGCTCCTCTTTTTCATTTCTACTGTGTCAAAAAAAGCTGTAACTGGACTTTATTACTTACTATAAAGCTACTCTACTTGTTGTTTATGCATACAATTGTTTTTCCTCTGGGCTATTTATAAAATGTTGGTGCTTAGTCCTACCTTTAAAGTAAATCCTTTGACCTGTGCGCCTTGCTGGTTGATAGTCTATTTTTCGTTTCTACTGTTTCTACTGTAACTGGACTGTATTACTTACTATAACTCTAGTACTAATCAAATCTACAAATGAAATCAATCAAATGTGCGTAACTTGAGTGGGTTGAGTCACTGATGTAATCTTCCTGTCTGGGTTGGCGCCCCCCCTTGGGTTGTGCCGTGGCGGAGATCTTTGTGGGCTATACTCGGCCTTGTCTCAGGATGGTAAGTTGGTGGTTGAAGATATCCCTCTAGTTATATCCTTCCTGTTTGGCCCTGTCCGGGGGTGTCCTCGGATGGGGCCACAGTGTCTCCTGACCCCTCCTGTCTCAGCCTCCAGTATTTATGCTTCAGTAGTTTATGTGTCGGAGGGCTAGGGTCAGTTTGTTATATCTGGAGTACTTCTCCTGTCCTATTCGGTGTCCTGTGTGAATTTAAGTGTGCTCTCTCTAATTCTCTCTTTCTCTCTTTCTTTCTCTCTCTCGGAGGACCTGAGCCCTAGGACCATGCCAAAGGACTACCTGACATGATGACTCCTTGCTGTCCCCAGTCCACCTGGCTGTGCTGCTGCTCCAGTTTCAACTGTTCTGCCTTATTATTATTGGGCCATGCTGGTCATTTATGAACATTTGAACATTTTGGCCATGTTCTGTTATAATATCCACCCGGCACAGCCAGAAGAGGACTGGCCACCCCACATAGCCTGGTTCCTCTCTAGGTTTCTACCTTGGTTTTGGCCTTTCTAGGGAGTTTTTCCTAGCCACCGTGCTTCTACACCTGCATTGCTTGCTGTTTCGGTTTTTAGGCTGGGTTTCTGTACAGCACTTGGAGATATCAGCTGATGTACGAATGGCTATATACATACATTTGATTTGATTTGATATTTCATTGTAATGTTTTTATTTGAAGAGAAGCAAAAATAGGCAAGGCCTAGGTCTTGCAGTAGCATATTCATTTGTAGTATAAAACATATCCCTACATGTACTTCAAAATATATGACACAGAACTTTTTCAAAATAAACTAAATATTCTTAAGACACGACTACATTCATTCCATATTTTTTTTAATGGTATTTACTTAGGTTGACAACACAGTAGATGCATCTGATGCGTATGCTAATAGTGACAGCTGACAATGTTCTCTAGCAGAGACCTGAATTGCTAAAAGGCAAAGTGGTTTGAGTGTTAATGTCTTCATGTGGAAAATAAGATACAATTAGTCTCACACCTGGAGCCCGTACAGAAATGTGCACCATTATTTAGCATAAACCCATCTCGCCAAGCAAGCCACACATGCAGGCAAGCACATACACACACTCCAAAAGGTGCCCAGAGTGATACAGCAGCTCCTCACATAGGTAACACATCCGCTACATACAGTCGAAGTCGGAGGTTTACATACACGTAATCTGTAGTCATTAAAACCCGTTTCTCAACCACTCCATAAATTTCTCGTGAACAAACGACTGTTTTGGCAAGTCGGTTAGGACATCTACTTTGTTTACGACACAAGTATATTTATCCAACAATTGTTTACAGACAGATGCTTTCACTTATACATCGCTGTATCACTATTCCAGTGGGTCAAAAGTTTACATACACTAAGTTGACTGTGCCTTTAAAAAGCTTGGAAAAATTCCAGAAAATGATGTCAATGCCTTCTGATAGGCTAATTGATATAATTTGAGTCAATTGGAGGTGTACCTGTGGATGTATTCCAAGGCCTACCTTCACACTCAGTGCCTCTTTGCTTGACATCATGGGAAAATCAAAATAAATCAGCCAAGACCTGGTAGACCTCCACAAGTCTGGTTCATCCTTGGGAGCAATTTACAACGCCTGAAGGTACCATGTTCACCTGTACAAACAATAGTACGCAAGTATAAACACTATGGGACCATGCAGCCGTCATACCGCTCAGGAAGGAGACGTGTTTTGTTTCCTAGAGATGAACGTACTTTGGAGCGAAAAGTGCAAATCAATCCCAGAGCAACAGCAAAGGACCTTGTGAAGATGCTGGAGGAAACAGGTACAACAGGTATCTATATCCACATTAAAACGAGTCCTATATCAACATAACCTGAAAGGCTGCTCAGCAAGGAAGAAGCCACTGCTCCAAAACCGCCATAACAAAGCCAGACGACGGTTTGCAACTGCCCATGGGGACAAAGATCGTACTTTTTGGAGAAATGTCCTCTGGTGTGATGAAACAAAAATAGAACTGTTTGGCCATAATGACCATCGTTATGTTTGGAGGAAAAAGGGGGATGCTTGCAAGCCGAAGAACAACATCCCAACCGTGAAGCACGGGGGTGGCAGCATCATGTTGTGGGGGTGCTTTGCTGCAGGAGGGACTGGTGTACTTCACAAAATAGATGGCACCATGAGGAGGGAAAATTATTTTTATTATATATTTTTTTATTTCACCTTTATTTAACCAGGTAGGCTAGTTGAGAACAAGTTCTCATTTACAACTGCGACCTGGCCAATAATAAAGCAAAGCAGTTTCGACACATACAACAACACAGAGTTACACATGGAATAAGCAAACATACAGTCAATAATACAGTAGAAAAGTCTATATACAGTGAGTGCAAATGAGGTAAGATAAGGGAGATAAGGCAATAAATAGGCCATGGTGGCAAATTAATGACAAAATCCCAATTAAACAGCAGAGTGATTGATGTGCAGAAGATGAACGTTTAAGTAGAGATATTGGGGTGCAAAGGAGCAAGATAAATAAATACAGTATGGGGATGAGTTAGTTGGATGGACTATTTATGTCCTAGCGACTCCTGTGGCGGGCCGGGCGCAGTGCGCGCTAACCAAGGTTGCCAGGTGCACGGTGTTTCCTTCGACACATTGGTGCGGCTGGCTTCCGGGTTGGATGCGCGCTGTGTTAAGAAGCAGTACGGCTGGTTGGGTTGTGTATCGGAGGACGCATGACTTTCAACCTTCGTCTCTCCCGAGCCCGTACGGGAGTTGTAGCGATGAGACAAGATAATAGCTACTACAACAATTGGATACCACAAAATTGGGGAGAAAAATGGGTAAAATTTAAATAAATAAATAAATAAAAAAAGAATGTGGTGATTGACAGAGTCGAAAGCCTTAGCCAGGTCGATGAATACGGCTGCACAGTAATGTCTCTTATCGATGGCGGTTATGATATCGTTTAGGACCTGGAGCGTGGCTGAGGTGCACCCATGACCAGCTCTGAAACATGATTGCATAGCGGAGAAGGTACGGTGGGATTCGAAATGGTCGGTAATCTGTTTATTAACTTGGCTTTCGAAGACCTTAGAAAGGCAGGGTAGGATAGATATAGGTAGCAGTTTGGGTCTAGAGTGTCACCCCCTTTGAAGAGGGGGATGATCGCGGCAGCTTTCCAATCTTTGAGAGTCTCAGACGATAGGAAAGAGAGGTTGAACAGGCTAGTAATAGGTGTTGCAACAATTTCGGCAGATCATTTTAGAAATAGAGTGTCCAGATTGTCTAGCCTGGCTGATTTGGCTGAGGTGTCCAGATTTTTCAGCTCTTTCAGAACATCAGCTGTCTGGATTTGGAAGGAGAAATGTGGGAGGCTTGGGCGAGTTGCTGTGGTGGGTGCAGGGCAGTTGACCAGGGTAGGAGTAGCCAGGTGGAAAGCATGGCCAGCCTTAGAAAAATGCTTATTGATATTCTCAATTATTGTGGATTTATCGATGGTGACGGTGTTTCCTAGCCTCAGTGCAGTGGGCAGCTGGGAGGAGGTGCTCTTATTCTCCATGGGCTTTACAGTGTCCCAGAACATTTTTGAGTTTGTGCTACAGGATGCAAATTTCTGTTTGAAAAAGCTAGCCTTAGCTTTCCAAACTGCCTGTGTATATTGGTTCCTAACTTCCCTGAAAAGTTGCATATCACGGGGGCTATTCGATGCTAATGCAGTAGGCCACAGGGTGTTTTTGTGCTGGTCAAGGATAGTCAGGTTCCTGGTTATTTTTTTTTTAATGGAGCATGCTTATTTAAGATGGTGAGGAGAAGATGTGACAGTACCCCCCGGGCGCCACCCGGCATCCCACCTGGGCGAACTGGCCGAGACATGGGCACTGGGCAAGCCGGTTGGGGCGTGGGAGCCCAACGAACTGGCAGGAGCATGAGAGTCTGGCGAGCCGGCTGAGGCAAGACGCCTGCCGATTCTACTGCAGCGAGGGAGCCCGATAATCCGGTGGAGTGTGACGTCGGATGGGTAGCCACCGAGCCAACCGAGGCGATGAAACCTCTCGAGCCAGCCAGGGCGTGAAAGCCTGACGGGCTGGCTTAGGCACCCCCGGTTCCATCGGTGGCAACCCAGAGTCGATGCCACTATACCAACAAGAATGGCAGTACTCCCCGATGCTTCATGTGATGGCTGATGCATTCTGTCACATGAGTTGATACTGGAGAGGCGAAGCAGGTACGGGGAGTAAAACATTTGATATAGAACGGACATGGAACGAGGCAGTAACAGCATCAGCAAACAGGTAACACAGAAAACAATTAATGCAGAATCGGGGAACAGAGCTGCGGAACTGACAAATGTAGGGGAGGTAATAAACAGATGATAAGTGAGTCCAGGTGAGTCCAATATCGCTGAAGCGCGTGACAAGGGAAGGCAGGTGTGCATAATTGATGGCAGTAGTGCGTGATGCAGGGCAGCCTGTCGCCTGGGAGGGAAGAGTGGGAGCAGACGTGACATGTACAGTGCCTTGACTTATTACACATTTTGTTGTGTTACATCCTGAATTCCTTTTTTTTAATATATATATATAGATTTTTCTCACCCATCTTCACACAACACTTCATAATGAAAACGTGAAAACATGTTTTTAGAATTTTTTGCAAATGTATTGAAAATGTAAGTACAGAAATATCTCATTTGCATAAGTTAGCACTTACAGATGTGAGTCTTTCTGGGTAAGTCTGTAGGAGCTTTCCACACCTGGATTGTGCAAAATTTGCCAATTATTCTTTTCAAAATGATTCAAGCTCTGTCAAATTGGTTGTTGATCATCCGCTAGACAACCATTTCATGTTTTGCCATAGATTTACAAGTATATTTAAGTCATAATTGTAACTCTGCCACTCAGGAACATTCAGTGTCTTCTTAGTAAGCAACCCCTGTGTAGAATTGGCCTTGTGTTTTAGGTTATTGTCCTGCTGAAAGGTGAATTCATCTCCCAGTGTCTGGTGGAAAGCAGACTGAACCAGGTTTATC